>NC_036857.1:16753414-16875335 GCF_002910315.2 Salvelinus sp. IW2-2015 | reverse complement strand
GACGGGATGAGGTCAATATCCTTCCAGGATACCCGGGCCAGGTCGATTAGAAAGGCCTGCTCGCTGAAGTATTTTAAGGAGCGTTTGACAGTGATGAGGGGTGGTCGTTTGACCGCGGACCCATTACGGACGCAGGCAATGAGGCAGTGATCGCTGAGATCTTGGTTGAAAACAGCAGAGGTGAATTTAGAGGGCAAGTTGGTTAGGATGATATCTATGAGGGTGCCCGTGTTTACGGCTTTGGGGTTGTACCTGGTAGGTTCATTGATCATTTGTGTGAGATTGAGGGCATCGAGCTTAGATTGTAGGATGGCCGGGGTGTTAAGCATGTCACAGTTTAGGTCATCTAGCAGCACGAACTCTGAAGATAGATGGGGGGCAATCAGTTCACATATGGTATCTAGAGCACAGCTGGGGTCAGAGGGTGGTCTATAGCAGGCGGCAACGGTGAGAGACTTGTTTTTTTTTTAAGTAGAAGTTGAAATTGTTTGGGTACAGACCTGGATAGTAGGACAGAACTCTGCAGGCTYCAGTAGATTGCAACACCGCCCACTTTGGCCGTTCTATCTTGTCTGAAAATGTTGTAGTTGGGGATGGAGATTTCAGAGTTATTGGTGGTCTTCCTAAGCCAGGATTCAGACACGGCTAAGACATCCGGGTTGGCAGAATGTGCTAAAGCAGTGAATAAAACAAACTTAGGGAGGAGGCTTCTAATGTTAACATGCATGAAACTAAGGCTTTTACGGTTACAGAAGTCATCAAAAGAGAGCGCCTGGGGAATAGGAGTGGAGCTAGGCACRGCATGGCCTGGATTCACATCTACATCGCCAGAGGAACAGAGGAGGAGTAGGATAAGGGTACGGCTAAAAGCTATGAGAATTGGACGTCTAMGACGTCCGGAACAGAGAGTAAAAGGAGCAGGTTTCTGGGGGCGATAAAATAGATTCAAGGTATAGTGTACAGACAAAGGTATGGTAGGATGTGAATACAGTGGAGGTAAACCTAYGCATTGAGTGATGATGAAAGAGATATTGTCTCTAGAAACATCATTGAAACCAGGTGATGTTATCACATGTGTGGGTGGTGGAACTGAAGGGTTGGATAAGGTATAATGAGCAGGGCTAGAGGCTCTACAGTGAAATAAGCCAATAAACACTAACCAGAACAGCAATGGACGAGGCATATTGACATTAAGGAGAGGCATTCTTAGCCAAGTGATCATAAGGGTCCAGTGAGTAGTGAGGTTGGCGATTCTGACAGCTAGCCGAGCGATGGGTAGCAAGCTAGCAGAAGATGGAGGTCTGTTTTTAGCTACCCCATGCGTTTCCGTCGATAGATTAGTGGGGTTCCGTGTGGTAGAGGGGACCAATCCAATTGTCAAAATAGTTATAGTTATAGTGGCCCAAGAAGATTTTTCGATAGACCTGTTCAGATAGTAACCAATATGCCCAAGACAGCTAACGATTAGCGGGCCGCAGTTAGCAGATGGTCGAATTACTGCAAAGAAATCAATACTAAAGGACACCAATAATAAGAAGAGACTTGCTTGGGCCAAGAAACACGAGCAACGTACATTAGACTGATGGAAATCTGTGCTTTGGTCAGATGAATCCAAATGTGAGATTTTTGGTTCCAACCGCCATATCTTTGTGAGACGCAGAGTAGGTGAACGGATGATCTCTGCATGTGTGGTTTCCTACCGAGAAGCAAGGAGCAGGAGGTGTGATGGTGTGGGGGTGCTTTGCTGGTGACACTGTCAGTGATTTATTTAGAATTCAAGGCACACTTAACCAGCATGGCTACCACAGCATTCTGCAGCGATACGCCATCCCATCTGGTTTGCGCTTAGTGGGACTGTCATTTTGTTTTTCAACAGGACAATGACCCAACACACCTCCAGGCTGGTTAACCCCCCCCCTTCTTCAATTTTCCACCTGAAGACATACCCAAATCTAAACTGCCCTCTAGCTCAGGCCCAAACAAGATTGATATTCTTGTACCCATTGAAAGAAAAACACTCTGAGTTTGTCGTGTAAATTGTGAATTTAAGTAGGAAATATAACAACAATAATCTGTTTAGATATTACAATGAAAAACAGAACATTAATTTTTAATTATAGTTGTATCTCATCTTTAAATGAACAAGATAAACCAAACATTCAATATGAATATGAGACAATTTCATATGAAAACATCTATGAGCAACAGTAACTCGTGCAAAAGTTCAGATGATTAACTTCCAAAATGAGAATAAATCATTATAGTTGCTACATACAAGTTATCATGAATCACCCATGTCCCACACAAGTACCCAAAGTTACCCAAGTGGTCAAATCTGGTGACGGAGGTATACAATTTAAACAAAATAAAACTAAACAAAACCAAAATTGTCATCTAACACACCCCCCCCCAAATAATAGAAGGAAATAAAGAAGAAAAAATATGGAAAAAATCAATTATGGAAGAAAAAATATGAAGAAGGAATAATTTATACATTTACAAAACATGTGTAACTATTACACACTTTACAAATTGGAAGACCTCAGTCCTCTTATCAAATTTCAAATCATATTAATAAGCCCCTCTACATCAGCTAAATCTCAAAGGCCCTTACAGAAGAAACCCGACCTAAAACCCAAACAGCAAGATCAGGTGTGAAGCACGGGCTAGAAAACCACCTAGAAAGGCCAAAAACCTAGAAGAAACCTAGGAGAAAACCAGCTATGAGGGGCCGTCCTCTTCTGCTGTTGCCGGGTGAGATTATTACAAACTAGATTTCATAACCTTTCATAATGACCAGCAGTTCAGACACTTAATAATCACAGTGGTAGAGGTGCAAACAGGACAGCACCTCAAGAGTAAATATGAACAGTACCTCTAGATGCCCGGATGTGCCAGAGACACAGGGTCCAGCTGATGAACCAGCTAGAAGGATGACACGTTGCCACATGGGCTCCATTCGAAGTCAGTCACTGATGAACAAGAACAATGGTTCAGAGAATCAGTTTAACATATATCCCGTCATCAACAGTATAATAAAAATTATAGATAACAGGAAATAAATTGCTGTCCATTTCACTTTTCCATTGTTGTGGCCGCCTCAAATAGGCAGTATTTCATGTGGGGGTAGGGTGGAGCCGTAAAGACGTGTCTTCGCCACTGAAGATTCATACTGGAAGGAGCTAAGTTTCATTACATTTTATATATTCAAATAAAATGTAAAAACAATCACAAATAATATTTTATATTAAATTTTCAAACAACGGCATTAGCATGAAAAACTACCAGTCCAAAACAATGTCCTCTCCTTCAAAAAAATATGCTTCCATTGAGTCATGGTCGTAATGAGTCGTCTTCCAAAAGCATATGTTTCACTTTCACGATCATTTCCTCTATAATTTTGTCTACATTCGTATATCTTGTCTTAGATAGCTTTCCCTGACTTATTCGCCATGATGTTCGGTATATAAACAGCTGAAGATCGCCACCGAAAACTTAGCTGGCAAGACCGTCTTTACGCCAGTTTACTACATGGGCTGGCTTCCAACACAGAACCATTGCATTATGCCGTTTACCTCTGCTCATTGGCTATCTTACCCAGCTAAATTCAAGACGATCAGTGGTCATTGGTTAAAATAACGATCAATCAACGAAACAGCGTCATATAATTGGTGCACAATGAGGTCGTTACTTGTTGTCTTCCAATCGGTTCTTTTGTCAATACGTCCCCGAAATGACCCATCAAGTTTGGTTGTGTTACAAACAAACAGTTGATTGCAATGAAACAAACATGACTGGATAAAGTCAGGTTTAGTCTGTGTATTACGTTAATTTTCGTCGAAAATTGAATGACACAAAATTCAACGAGATAAGCGTTCACAAAATGTTTCGTGTTAGGCTATAAAAATGGATTTAACCGAACAAAAGACCATTAATTGTGTAACAATGAGCCTTGGGATTGCAAACAGAGCAAGATCTTCAAAGGTAAACGATTTATTTCATTGCAATCTGTGATTTTGTTACGCCTGTGCTGGTTGAAATAGTATTTTGGTATGGGGCTCTGTGCTCAGATAATCGCATCGTATTCTTTCGCAGTAAATCCTTTTTTAAATCTGACAACCAGTTGGATTAGCAAGATTCTAGGCTTTTGAAGCATGTGAGAAACTTGTATTTTCAGGAATGTTTAATATGACTTTATGTGGCGATCACCGTATGTTGTCGAATTTAAACCCGGTACTGGTATCTGTAGCGCAGAGAAGTTAAGGACTATTTGACCAAGAAGGAGAGTGATGGAGTGCTGCATCAGATAACCTGGCCTCAACAATCACCTGACCCAATTGAGATGGTTTAGGATGACTTGGACTGCAGAGTGAAGGAAAAGCAGCCAGCAAGTGCTCAGCATATGTGGGAACTCCTTCAAGACAGTTGGAAATGCATTCCAGGTGAACCTGTTTGAGAGAATGCCAAGAGTGTGCAAGGCTGTCATCAAGGCAAAGGGGGGCTACTTTGAAAAATATCAAATATCAAATATATTTTGATTTGTTTAACACTTTTTTGGTTACTACATGATTCCATATGTGTTATTTCATAATGTTGATGTCTTTACTATTATTCTACAATGTAGAAAATAGTAAAAATAAAGAAAAACCCTTGAATGAGTATGTGTGTCCAAARTTTTGACTGGTACTGTATAAATTATTTAAAAAATAACAGAGGCCCAAACCTCGTATGTAGGTACAGCCTTGATTGCATTTAGATAAGTCCACATCTCAGGCCATCTAATTTATAGATCCAGCTACTTTTGAGGTCTGAAATGTTTTGACCAACGTTTAGAGTGTATCGTCCCTTTAAGATTATTTGTTCATGTATATGGATGCATTGTTCTAGTGTAAACAATTCATAACTGGCTTTGGTATTCTGTGAGGAACAATGGAGAGGATTCTCTAGTGAGGGAGACAGACAGGTGTGTTTGAAGACTGTGTGTTCTAGTAGTCCATAATGTTGTTTCCAGAGCACACAAACCACTTCACAACTAGACAAGACCCAATGTGCCTGAGAGGCATCCAATGCAAGCAAACATGCTCTTTAGCAAAGCAGACAAAGCTTTCCCTCGCCCTCCATTTGGTAAATCCGACTACAACTCATTCCTCCTGATTCCTGCTTACAAGCAAAAATTAAAGCAGGAAGCACCAGTGACTCGGTCTATAAAAAAATGGTCAGATGAAGCAGATGCTAAACTACAGGACTGCTTTGCTATAACAGACTGGAACATGTTCCGGGATTCTTCCGATGACATTGAGGAATACACCACATCAGTCACTGGCTTTATCAATAAGTGCATTGAGGACGTCGTCCCCACAGTGACTGTACGTACATATCCCAACCAGAAGCCATGGATTACAGGCAARATTCGCACTGAGCTAAAGGGTAGAGCTGCCGCTTTCAAGGTGCGGGACTCTAACCCAGAAGCTTACAAGACATCCCGCTATGCCCTSCGACGAACCATCAAACAGGCAAAGCGTCAATACAGGGCTAAGATTGAATCATACTACACCGGCTCCGACGCTCGTCGGATGTGGCAGGGCTTGCAAACTATTACAGACTACAGAGGGAAGCACAGCCGCGAGCTGCCCAGTGACACGAGCCTACCAGACGAGCTAAATCACTTCTATGCTCGCTTCGAGGCAAGTAACACTGAGGCATGCATGAGAGCATCAGCTGTTCCGGACGATTGTGTGATCACGCTCTCCGTAGCCGACGTGAGTAAGTCCAGGTCAACATACAGGTCAACATACACAAGGCTGCGGGCCAGACGGATTACCAGGACGTGTGCTCCGGGCATGTGCTGACCAACTGGCAGGTGTCTTCACTGACATTTTCAACATTGAGTCTGTAATACCAACATGTTTCAAGCAGACCACCATAGTCCCTGTGCCCAAGAGAACACAAAGGCCAACCTGCCTAAATGACTAAACCCGTGGCACTCACGTCCGTAGCCATGAAGTGCTTTGAAAGGCTGGTAATGGCTCACATCAACACCATTATCCCAGAAACCTAGACCCACTCCAATTTGCATACCGCCCAAACAGATCCACAGATGATGCAATTCTATTGCACTCCACACTGCCTTTCCCACCTGGACAAAAGGAACACCTATGTGAGAATGCTGTTCATGACTACAGCTCAGCGTTCAACACCATAGTACCCTCAAAGCTCATCACAAAGCTAAGGATCCTGGGACTAAACACCTCCTTCTGCAACTGGATCCTGGACTTCCTGACACCGCCCCAGGTGGTGAGGGTAGGTAGCAACACATCTGCCACGCTGATCCTCAACACTGGAGCTCCCAGGGGTGCGTGCTCAGTCCCCTCCTGTACTCCCTGTTCACCCACGACTGCATGGCCAGGCACGACTCCAACACAATTATTAAGTTTGCTGACGACATAACAGTGGTAGGCCTGATCACCGACAACGATGAGACAGCCTATAGGGAGGAGGTCAGAGACCTGGCCGGGTGGTGCCAGAATAACAACAACTATCCCTCAACGTAACCAAGACTAAGGAGATGATTGTGGACTACAGGAAAAGGAGCACCGAGCACGTACCCATTCTCATCGACGGGGCTGTAGTGGACGAGGTTGAGAGCTTCAAATTCCTTGGTGTCCACATCAACAACAAACTAGATTGGTCCAAACACCACCAAGACAGTCGTGAAGAGGGCACGACAAAAGCCTATTAACCCTCAGGAAACTAAAAAGATTTGGCATGGGTCCTGAGATCCTCAAAACGTTCTACAGCTGCAATATCGAGAGCATCCTGACCGGTTGCATCACTGCCTGGTACGGCAATTGCTCGTCTCCGACCGCAGGCACTTCAGAGGGTAGTGCGTACGGCCCAGTACATCACTGGGCAAAGCTGCCTGCCATCCAGGACCTCTACACCAGGTGGTGTCAGAGGAAGGCCTAAAAATTGTCAAAGACCCCAGCCCCCTAGTCATAGACTGTTCTCTTGCTACCGCATGGCAAGCGGTACCGGAGTGCCAGTCTAGGACAAAAAGGCTTCTCACAGTTTTTACCCCAAGCCATAAGACTCCTGAACAGGTAACCAAATGGTTACCCGGACTATTTGCATTGGTTTCCCCCCCAACCCTCTTTTACGCTGCTGCTACTCTCTGTTAATCTTATATGCATAGTCACTTTAACTATACATTCATGTACAATACTAACCTATTGGCCCGACCAACCAGTGCTCCCGCACATTGGCTAACCGGCTATCTGCATTGTGTCCCACCACCCGCCAACCCTCTCTCTGTTCATCATATATGCATAGTCACTTTAACGATACCTACATGTACATACTACCTCAATAAGCCTGACTAACAGGTGTCTGTATATAGCCTTGCTACTCTTTTTTCAAATGTCTTTTTCTGTTGTTTTATTTCTTTACTTCCTACCTACACACCTACACACTACACACACACACACACACACACACACACACACACACACACACACACACACACACACACACACCACACACACACACACACACACACACACACACACACACACACACACACACACACACACACACACACACACACACACACACACCTTTTTTTCCCCCACACCATTGGTTAGAGCCTGTAAGTAAGCATTTCACTGTAAGGTCTACACTTGTTGTATTCGGCGCACGGTGACAAATAAACTTTGATTTGATTTAGCAGGAGTACAGTGAAAGAGGAGACCTGGAGTTAAACATTTAGCCTCATTCCTAAACAAACTCCTCAGGGCCGAGCGTGGCTTTCCCCTCAATAATTAAACTTGACCCTGAGCAGCCGATGGCCAGGAGCGTTTGATAGGCTATGGGGGTCAGGCCCTATGGGGGTCAGGCCTTTCATGGGTTAATGTGTGCAGYTGAGAAAGTGATMGMTTTTCTCAAATATATAAAGAGATCAATGACCATAATATCAATAATGATAATGAGCAATGGGATATTAAGCATTTTTCTCAATGTTGAAAATGCTTTAAATTGGGGGAACTCAAAATTAGATATTAGATATMAAGATAGAAAATGTAGTGGGGTTTTTAATTTGATCTTTATGATCAAATTAGAGAGATTACAATCTGTATAAGTAAAGTTTGAATAAAAATAATCACATCAAATAATTATATGTTAGTGTTCATGTTTTTGATGCACTGTTAACTAATATTTTTATTATTATAATAATTMTGTTACCTTTGTTTAACTAGGTAAGTCAGTTAAGAACAAATTCTTATTTACAARGACGGCCTACCCCGGTTAAACCCGGACGACGCTGGGCCAATTGTGCGCCGCCCTATGGGACTCCCAATCARGGTTGGATGTGATACAGACTGGAATCGAACCAGGGACTGTATTGACGCCTCTTGCACTGAGATGCAGTGCCTTAGACCGCTGCGCCATATAATCCATTTCCACTAACGTCTCTGCCTTCTCTTTTTCCAGAAGATTCTGGATGTTGCCAAATATCCAGCTAACGAATTTAATATGGTTTGGAGGAAAGAACAACACCTTACGGAGGTCGAAAAATACCCCCCAAAAATGGACGGTGTGCCCTTCAGAAAGGCACTTAACCCAAATTTACTCCAGGGGCACCATACTACTATGGCTGACCCTGTAAAAACAACAGATTTTACTGCACCTATCCGTTGTACGTGACAAAACATTTTATTTTTCTAAAAAGTTTTTTTTTTTTTTAACTATCACTAAGGCTCTAAATTTGAGACTATTGCCCAGTAAGTGAATTCCGCATTTTATGCTATTCTTTTGAGAGCGAATATCATAGCCTACCTACGATTTTGTGCTTATAAAACAACATAAAACGTCTCAACTTTAGGCCTTGAAGATCACCTGAAAGTGCTTTTTCTTGAATGGTGAGTACTATTGAATGTAATAAATAAAGTAAAGCACTGGGCTGGGCTGGGTTAACAGATGTTTTGTGGAATGAAGGTGCTTTAATAATGGATATGCCTGACTCCCCTTCCCCATGTCACTAACGCAACAACACCATTGGGGCTTATCGAATGTTTCTCCTTCACACACACACACACACATGCACACTCACATACACCCTGCCCCCACACAATCATTGGGGCCCAATTACCTGGTGGTGGTAGATGGTGGCAAGTTGGAGCAAGGCTGTGGTTGCTAGACCGCTTGTGTGTGGCGGTCCCCAGGTGAATGCTCCACACACACAGAACTCCTCTCATATCACTTCTAAACCTCTTTCGTATAGGAACTCATCACAAAATGGAGTTATGCGGCTCGCAGTACTCTGTCACATGAAATGTGTCTGTCTATATCTGTGTCTAGGCCTAGTCATTCATTCCCATTTCAMAGCTCATCTCTGGTCAACTTAGGGGTGGCTAAACTCTTACCTTGAGTAGTGGGAAGACAGGGAGGTAATTGGTGAGAGACTTCCTAGAAATCTATGGTTCAGCACTGGTCATGATAATGAGAGCCCTTTTAGCATCACACCTGTGCTAAGTCCTCCAATTTCCTGTAAGACATGTCAATCTCTGTAATTATCCCACAGTCAGCTGAGCGGAAGGACAAAAGGGAGACAGGTGGATGAAACAACAGAACAGAGAACAAACAGATGCAACATATTGGCCTAAAGAAGGACAAGTACTGACGAGCATTGACAGAACTGGAGTGATATCTCATTGTAAAGTATTTGTTCATTTGTGAGTTGCTTGCTTGATAATAGCAATGTGATAGGGCTTGGCTTACGTTGTAAGAGGGGGAAAATCATATAGCTAGGTGAAATTGTAAAAAAATTGATAAATGAAATGTCATCATAACACACTGACTATCTTAATGACCTCACAAAATCAACAACGAATAGTCACAGAATAAGGCGTGGATAAAATTGGACAAACACAATGGGAAAGTCAGTACAACAGGGTGTAAATGCAAAGYAATACAAAAAKCCCCACGCTATGATGACGTGAGCARTAACCKTTTGAGTAGTATCATGATGCAGCTGCTGACTTTGCTGTGTCTTTGGTGTGTGCATGTTTTGTGTGCGTGCATGCATGTGTGTGTGTGTGCATGCATGTGTGTGMGAAGTCGTCGTTAACGCTGTCTTTACATCCTCCATGCGTGACAGGCCAGCCTGATACCCATCTATACCCAAATGAGCTCAGGTTGTGCCCCAGCTCAACACTCTAGACCTCATTTGGAATGCAAATGAAAAGACTAAACAAAGCAAACCTTTCAGACCATTCAGGCAATTCACTCACCAATCCCTTTGAGGAAGGCTAACTTCACTCAGGGGCTACTTAAGACAGAAGTAAAAATCCTAAAAGGKCGTATTTATTTCATTTTTTTCAACACTTCTGTGCTTTGAGGACCTAGTTACCCATACCATAGTAGCATGTCTGCTAAATGCAGAAAAAGAAACATATATCAAATMTATTGCTCACATACTCGTGTTTAGCAGATGTTATTGCGGGTGTAGCGAAATGCTTGTTCTTCTAGCTCCGAAAGTMCAGTATTATCTAACAAGTAATATCTAACAGTTTCACAATATATCCCCAAAAATACACGTAAATCTAAGTAAGGAATGGATTTAGAATATATATACATATATGTCAGAGTGGCATTGGACTAAGATACAGTGGTATAGAATACAGTATATACATATGAGATGGGTGATGCAATATTTACACACAATTAAAGTGACTAAGATACCGTAGAATAGTATAGAGTACGCCCTCCAGCCCGGAGCCTCCAGCGACGCCCTCCAGTCCGGAGCCTCCAGCGAGGGTGCCCAGTCCGGGGCCCGCAGCGAGGGTGCCCAGTCCGGGGCCCGCAGCGAGGGTGCCCAGTCCGGGGGCCCGCTACGAGGGTACCCAGTCCGGGGCCCGCTACGAGGGTCCCCGCACTAGAGGCGCCACCTAAGTGGGCCAAGCCAGAGGTGGAGCGGGGCCTACGTCCACCACCGCGGAGAAATTTCCACCCAGACCCTCCCCTATAGGTTCAGGTTTTGCGGCCGGAGTCCACACCTTTGGGGGGGGGGGGTACTGTCACACCCTGACCTTAGAGCTTTTTATGTCTCTATTTTGGTTTGGTCAGGGTGTGATTTGGGTGGGCATTCTATGTACATTTTTCTATGTGTTGTATTTCTTTGTTTTGGCCGAGTATGGTTCTCAATCAGGGACAGCTGTCTATCGTTGTCTCTGATTGGGAACCATACTTAGGTAGCATTTTCCCACCTGTGTTTTGTGGGTAGTTATTTTCTGTTTAGTGTTTTCTGCACCTGACAGSACTGTTTCGGTTTCGTTTTGTACTTTGTTATTTTTGTTCTAGTGTTCAGTTTAAATAAAAGTCATGAACACTTACCACGCTGCGCTTTMGTCCGATTCTTCCTCTTCAGATGACGACACCCGTAACAAGTGCAGTTTATACATATGAGATGAGTAACGCTAGATACGGAAACATTATTAAAGTGGCTAGTGATCCATTTCTAAAAGTGGACAGTGATTCCTAATCAATGTCTATAGGCAGCCGCCTCTGATGTGCTAGTGATGGCTGTTTAGCAGTCTGATGGCCTTGAGATAGAAGCTGTTTTACAGTCTCTTGGTCCCAGCTTTGATGCACCTGTACTGACCTCGCCTTCTAGATYATAGCGGGGCGAACAGGCAGTGGCTCGGGTGGTTGATGTCCTTGAGAATCTTTTTGGCCTTCCTATGGCATATCATATTATTCCCTGAGTAGTCATGCCACTCTCACAACCCCTGTGTTGTGTTATTTATATATATATTGTTTACCTTAGTTGAATGCACTGACTGTAAGTCGTTCTGGGTAAGAGCGTCTGGTAAATTACAAAAAGGTCATGTAAAATGTAAAGCCACTGAKTACTCTACCATGGGTTGAATTTACAGTTGATATCATGTTCAAATTAGATGGACTAGATGGATTCTGCATAATTCTACTCAAACCAGTGTATATCTGTGGCATGCTGCTTGGAACAATCCCCTTTCTTCTCACGTGCTTCACAGCAATCTCTGCCATTCCCCCTCCCCTGAAACAAGATCTGGATATGGCATTGCCTGCCTTGTTGAAGATAATCAAGTAAATTACACCAGGCCCAAGGTGGCTGCCTTGCTCAGCCAGCTAGCCAGCCTTGGCCAGGGATTAGGGCTCAGCCTCACCCCCATCAGCCACAGTGATTGATAGACCAACATACCCTGCTCTAGGCCCGACCTGGCCTAATCTGGCTCACCTCAAACCGTCTGTGTCTCTGTCTGTTTCACCTACCTGTACTTTGTTCACTTGTCATCTGGCTTTAAACCAGTAGGGCTTTGTTAGCCACTGAGGCTGGAATGGCTTTTGTGACCAGAAAATAGAGAGACTGAAAGAGACAAGGGCAAAGGGTATTTCAGGTTACGGCTATTTCATATATACACTGACAAGTATGCCAGAGGTCATGTGGGTTTTTTTCACAAAGGATTTTTGGTAGGCTCTATAAGATTTGCAATCTATATGTTTCCCTCTCAATATGGTTTTGGTTTGTTTCTGGGCGTGGACTGGGGCTCATGGATGATGTTGGTGTAGTTTGTGTTGTGATAGGAACTGAGGCCGTTCCCACAGGAGCTCAGGCTAACGTCATAAACACATACAATGTACCTGGGGTGGGAGCGGCGGCGGGCTTGGGTGGGGGCAGGTGAACCGGTGAGGTGGGACAGGGGGGGGGTTGGACTGGGCTTAGTCTCAGACCTGATTGGCCACTGCAGCACAGGGGACACACCTGTGATCGCCAGAGGCTAAGGAGATTGGCTGCCACCTGAAAATTACACCTGTGGGGGAGGGAGGCCAGGCTACATGTAAACCTATCCCCTTTACAAATTCAGTCTACTCGTCTTGAGGAGTTTAACCAGGTAGTGTCGCAGTGAGCTCCGGGAAACTTGAGCCGAGTCTTCACGACTTAAACCTGTTGAGTTGATTTTTGGGGTTCTTCGCCTCCTCTTTGGGTGTCTAGTCAAGCCGAGCTAATTCTCCTGCCTGAGAGCGGCAACTTTTTCCAAGCAAACATCGAAGAGTTGGTCTCTCTGTGAGAGGAGGGAAGAGGAAGACATATCTATGAGGCAGCAGCCAGCAGCCACATCCAGGCAACATGATGCCTCTTTCTGGCTCACTTGACCACACCTGGGAAGGACAGGGTAACCCACCAACATGAAACCTCCTTATTTGTTTTCATTTTGGTCCATGTACGATTTCCTCTGACATTATTTGTGATACATTTACTTTGTCATCGCACCAGCTTACAGGTAGACTGAAGTCCAGTTGTATTTATACTTATGTAATAGTCAGGAAATGGATGGCAAGCAAACAAGGTCGTTGTATAAAACCGTTGGTGCTTGTATGCTGTTACAGGAAGAGCATGAGTTTAGGGGGAAGCATATTATAAACTGTATCAGATTCCAGTCCATTTAAACAGAAACAAAAGAGCCGAACGTTAATTCCTAAACTGGAAAGACCAGTTGGGGCAGGTAGAGGCAAACAAACAGACTTATCAAAGGATATAAAGACAGCAGCTTTTTCCCTCCATTGTCACACTGGAAATGCACATTTGGAAGAACATTAAAGCAGTTATGGTAACATTTTGATAATTGTACCACCTCAAAAGCTGATGATAACCAATTGACGTMAAATATTTTCATTATTTTACAAAATAAACATTTATGTATTTTAAATATTTTAAAACATTTATTCTGATTTGAAAAAAAGATAATGAAGGCATGGGAGCGTTTTTGACAACTTATCTCTGCTACCTGTTAAATAAGTCTCAATGCATCCTTTTCTTAGGATGTTGCATGTCTAGAAAAGGAGACTAAAATACCAAGGCTAGGCCTGTTCTTACTTATTTCCTTTGGCATGTATAGATAGAGATTTCAAATAATAATCTGTTTTTCCTAACCTTTTGATGTGAGAAATACAAGGTTTACGTAGTGGATATATGCTGAACGTAAAATGTCTGCTCATCCATTTTAATCTTCTGTAGGTTTTTGTTGTATTTTGTTCGACTTCTGGGAGTAGAAAATAACCATTAGGATGGTTATGTTTTTGGAATGTTGCAAGAAGATTGATTTAATCTTTTTCATAAAGTTTAAAAGGTGTTGTTGATAAATGGAGGGAAAATGTTGACCAAATAGTGCAGTGAATAAGGAGTGAGGTGAAAGATTTTGATTGGCGGAAAGACAGACATTCGTTCAATTCTTTGAATGAGTAATTCGTAATTGTTTATAGCTTTTTAAAGATTGACTATGGGTTGGGCATTACAGATATCATAACTGGTCTGTAGGGAATTTCCATAGAATGTGACTCACTAGATTGGTAAGCCATACAAAATGGAGGTTGAAATTTGAAAATAGTTTTTTTTASCGTTTTTTTTTTTTTACAGCTTAGAAAACAGACATGTGAAGCTAAGAACAAGCTAACTATGTTAACCATAATGCCAATCACGGAATAAAGTGAGAGGTCAGGGAATAAAACATTGAGTTTGTGAACTGAAGAACAGGCAGTTTAAATAGGTATGACTATGACTAACCAGCTTTTGCCATAACTGTTTTAAACCATTAACATTATGGTTGATGTTGGTGGAATGCTGTTTCTTTGTACCTAGATAAATCAATGGCAATAGCTGCTATAAAAATATGTAAAACATTGACAGGATTTTAGGGGGATTTTTTCCTTTTTCAAGGACAAGTTAAGAAAGAAAGCATTTTCAGACAAATCATGGAAATACATTAATATTGAAGCTAGGAATAGACAATAGTAATGTGGAAATAAAAATGTATATTTGTGATACTTAAATCAAGCCAAACGGACAAATAGATTACTTAATTAAGGTGCCATGCATGAGGGAGGCTAGAAACCTTTTTTGCTTAAAAAATTTCACTCATTCATTGGAAATACTCAAACCGAAAGGGAAAGTAAGTGAACTATGAAAAGTGATAGTTCTCAACTGAATTAATGAACCATGAAAGATAGTAGAATAGTAAATATATAATTTCATTTAGTCAAATAGCAGAGGGAACTGAACACTATAGTAAATATTGAAATAAAACAATGAAACAACCAAAGAGAAATAGCTGAAAAGCGACGAATCAAGCCACTAAGCTTTACTCTCCAGTAGTCTGGAGGGCCAATTAGTGGTGTTGATAAGGTCCAGCCGTAAGTGAGGTTTTGGATTTCACCAACATTCTTCTCCACAAAGACGGCAACTATTGATTAAGGGCCACGCTGGTTTACCTATCAGGATTATTTCACAGTGGAGTCCCATTCCAACGCAGAGGGCAGGGTTACCTGATCACGCCTCACTCACTCAGTAAGGCTACAGCGTGGGCAGCCGTATACACCACACCGAATGAACAACCTCTCCAACAATGGAATAATTTCACTCAAGAGCCAAAACAGGGACGAGTTTCAGGGACAAAACTTAAGCAAACCTTAAAGAAGGAAAGATAACTGAGGAAATGCATAGCAAGCACGTGGGAAGTAGGAAGTCAGAAAATACTTGAAACTATACGGTCTACTTGACTTTAAATACGTTTTATTTCCATTGTCCTCTTCTTCATTCTACAAGCTTTAATACTCATTCTTTCTCCCTAATCTTTTTTTTCTCTCTCTCTTTCTCTTTAGGCCTGCAGCCCTGGTGTATAATGCTGATGATTAACTAAATAGAGGCTGCAGCAGTCTGTGAGAGCAGGTCAGCTTGGCTTTCTCATTTCATGGGCCCTGACTGACTGACCGGGAAGAAGCTGAACTGTTCGCAGGCGCTGGCTGCTAAAAATTCAAGACCTTTTTTACCCCCCACCCCCCTTTACTCACTTTGTTTTGTTGCATTCTTTCCTTTTGGGTTCCTTTTCACGACGGTAAGGTTACAGGTACATTCTTAACCTTTTTTCACTGCCTGTTCTTTTCCCTCCCTTATGCTCTCTCTCTCTACCTTTCTCATTCACTCACACTTCCATTTAGCTCATTTGCAGGATGACTGGAAACCTATTCTTTCCCTCTGAACACAGGATTGTCTTGATTCTAGTTTTGTTTCAGGTTTAGAGAAAAAAAGAGCAAAAAAATTGTTAACATTAATAGATATCAATATTAGTATAACTATTGCTGACTTACTGTATCAAGTCTCAATAAAATTAGAACGAGTTATAGCAGTTATTTGACAATGCACGATGCAAATCATTTGTTGCCACTTTGATTGTTGAGTTAATGTACATATTTGAATGGCTGATCAGTCTTGTGTCACTATTTTAAGTGGCAATGTAAATAGAATGACTAACTAAGGAATACTGGTATATATTTTATATGAGTCTTTATCTTACAAAAATATAAATAATTAGCATGCAGCATTGTGCCACTTCTAATGTGTGATGCTTTCACACTGTGTACCTGTGAATAGCCCACGTTATTCAGTAAACAAAAGCTGTCTCAATGACCTTCTGCACACACTGCATAGGCACAGGCTAGGTCAGTCCAGCATTCCTCCAGGCTTTCAACACACTACAAACACAAAGAAAGGAGGTACAGGAAAAAGGAAGGCATTAATTTCCCCTTTGTTTTCAACATTTCATCAAATTACTGTTGAAATGAATATGACATGACATACATTGTGCTAACTGTGCTACCATCTTCAGGGACATGAAATGTGAATACAGAACAACAACCCCAAGGCCTTGTTGCTTTAGTTTTCAGTATGAAAAATGCAGTGGGTTTTGTTGAGAATGGATGTTAATAATGCAGTGGTCAAAAAAATACCCAATTGTCATACTTGAGTAAAAGTAAAGATACATTAATAGAAAATGACTCAAGTGAATGTCAACCAGCAAAATACTACTTGAGTAAAAGTATAAAAGTATTTTGGTTTTAAATATACTTAAGTATATTTATTTAAGGATAGCCAGGGGCACAATCCAACACTCAGACATTATTTACAAACAAAGCATTTGTGTTGAGCGAGGCCGCTAGATCAGAGGCAGTAGGGATGACCAGGGATAATATATATAGATATATATAATTTTCAGAATGAGGGGAAAAAGCAGCCTTACRGTTTCGTGGAACAAGATCAGTCAGAACAGGTTTGGGCAATCATTAATATCCCCTGTGGCCCACTCTCCTGTGGCAGAACCTAACCTACAGTCCCTACCGTACAACAAGTTGTATTTTTTTGTTTTCGAGGCGAGTTTCAAATACGTGGTTTCCCCCCACTTCATCTCTTGTTTAAGACCTGGGGGTTAGGTGATATATTGAACTTGCTATTGTTAGTTTGAGTTTGAGATAGTAGAGTCCACCCAAGGCCACAATTTGTTGAGTTAACTGAAGTGGAGTTCTAATGGATATTGATGATGAGTTGCATGTGTGCCTGGGGAGGGGGTATACTTGATTTTATATTATTATAGTTTCTCCTTCTTTCTGTGGTAAATACAGATGTAGCTACAGAGATGTGAAAGACAGGCCTTCTAATGATAATTTGCATTACCAGTCAGGGTTGCCTACTGTTTAGTACACCTCTTTCTTTTCATAGTGGAATGTTCCTGACGTCTCAGTTATGCACATAGGTGGGGCTTATCCCCACACAAACCTACCCAAAGCAAGGTTAGCCTTTTACCAAGTTTTTGTCAGTCAAAACCAGGAGATAACACAACACATTAAACAAAATTAACCTGTATTGTAAAATGCTTAGACGAAAATATTATTACTGCGATCCGTACACTTATTGTGATCTGTAAAATAATCACTTTTATGACCCATTGTTTGTCTCCTATGCATGTATTGGATGGTCATCCCCATCTTACAAGGCAGCATTGGATATCATCAATCTCTCTAATACTGCCTGGTAATGATGATGCTAGCCATCCGCTAACTACAGTGATACACCACACAACTTACAACGTTAGCTAGCTACATAAGCACACTTTACCTCAGCTTGGCGACCATTTTTTTTCTCAATGAAATGCTCTGGTTTACGCTGAAATGGCTTTCAGGATCCATCTTACCTGACAGTGCTGGATTGTACAAAAATGTTCTAACACTGTCTGGTAACGATGTTTCCTGGGTGACACACCTACCTCCAGAGATACGCCTCAGCTAAGGATGTGCTTAAAGGGTCAGGTGTGACCACTTGATGAAAGCATACCATAGACAATACCTGATCAGATTATCTGTAGTGTTAGAACTTGACTCCAGTTTGAACTCTGTATCTTTCTTCAAGGATTTGATGTCTGATATTGTCACTGATAAGAAGACTTGGTTTAGGGTTGCATCTATCTGTAAGAGATTGTCTTAAATCTTCTTCTATTCGCCTTTATTCCGCTAGCTAAAACTATACATCTGGAAGAAGCTCCATTTTACCTCGTCATTTATTTGTAGAAAAGATAGGCCTATGAAGTGCTTATTTTGTGAATTGTATTGGGAAAATATTTGGCATTCCAAGTAATWGAAATATCTCAGTGTTCCTCATTTAAGAATCAATTCAAACAAATGGAGAAGATTAGAGGCACGACTGGCAATTGCCTTTCCTTGGGGAACGAGTAGAGGAGATCATTAGGGGCCCTAGCTCACCCAGCCTTTGTATTCCACTTCCCTATCCTGTTCTAGGGTGGCCCCACCCAACCTGTGTTAAAGAATAAAGGTTGGTTGACGGTTCAACCGGTCGCACCGCCACTCATTTTCGTATCCCCTCCCCTCTGTAGCGTGTGGCTTGTGTCACCGTGATTGGTCCAGCACCYCTTATCTACATGGCACATCCTGAAACTGACACGAGCTCACCTGAGCACTTATGATAAAAATAGACTCAACAACATCCTCCTTGACTCCTTACCACTCCCCTTCAGCCTCACCCCTCTCTCATCCCTTCATATGAATGATTACTCTTTTTTATCGCAGCTAAATATATCCCACAGCTCTATCTGTAGTGCCTTTTGTTGTTTTACAAGGCTTCATTGGAGAACTTTTGTTCCAATTCAAATTTTAGAATTCTGTTGAATTTTTTTCATAAACAAATGATAAATAGCCATAGACTTAAATGAGTTGATCCCTTATGGCAAACTACTACCCCGTTCCATGTCGTCTTCCAGGAAGAAAAATACATCCRAATTTAATAGGTAAAGCCTTCAAACAGACAGCACAGACATTGGCAAATAATAAAAGGAGCTGGCAGAGCCTAAATGTTTGTTTAAGGAGGGAGAATTACCTCGCAAATATTGAACCATCCTTTATTGYCTCACCTCCCTTTGTTTGCCTTTATTTATGACATAGACACACAGAATGGTTCAATGTCTTTTCCCTTTTCACCCCCTCTCCTTTCCAAACGGTTAAAAAGACAATTTGATGTTGTACTGAACCCAAATGTGGCATATGGATTTAATTTGCGGTGAGAGGGCACCACATTTTGATGTGAACTTTCAACCAACAGGATCTAGTTTGTCTTTATTCATGGCAAATCATTGTAAATGTACTCCATATAACATAGTCTTTGAGAATATGAAAAAGACAGAGTAGTATCCATGTCTGTGTGTGAAACAGACAAACAGACGGACGGACGGACAGACAGACAGACATACTGTATCTTTTCAGCCTGTCTTTTCCTGTATCTCATCCTGTCTCTTTCAGCTGTCTCCCTCTGCGTACAGTGGACGGTTGGTTCAGAGGGTGTCCTTCAGTCCTGGCTCCCTAGCCTGTTGATTGGCGTCTTACCAGACATGGTTAGATCTAATTATCCCTGTCTAATACTGTCTGGTAATGCCGTCCATTGAATGGCGTTAACTTCTCTTTTTCCTCTCTCCTTCTTGTACAGAAGTTTGAGCATGGCCGTCAGTTTTCTTGGTGTGTCTGACCTCTTAGGCTTCCTCTATGTTAATGTGTGTATACAGGGTGTGTGTGTGTGTATATGACCAGTGCATAGACACATTGGTTGAAGTGACAGATGGATTGGGATGTGGTCACTATGGTCATGAAGATAATGACTATACAGGAACTATGAACCTTGCACTGGAAGATTGATTCAGTTGTCAGTGCTCTTCCATGTGCCATGTGTCAGAGTTTATTCCTTAAGCAACGGCCCAGGATGGTCAAAGAAATACAGCATTTTTGGATATATACATATGTGATGCCATAAGTAGTTAAAATGCTTTAAGGTGCTTTTAAATCTCGCTCTGTCTCTCTCTCTGTGTGTGTGTCCATAAATCTACTGTATCAAATATTTTATATTTAAACGGATGTAATATTATCTTCATGTAATACACATTTTTTCGACTTTTAAAAGAAAGATTTGTGTGTTCGTCACAGTGTCATGGTTACTAAATTCCAAATAGGAACCTTTGACATTTCTCCAGGTACAGTAAATAAAAAACTATAAATGAATCCATTATTGATCTATTTTATCTATAAATAGTGTCTATACTACAACCAAGCGATAGATACACATATGTATTTTCGCCAATGTTATGTAATATGACATGACTATATCAAATAAACTTGAATTAAAACAATATTTGACTTTGCCCTGTCCTTTTTGACTGTGATTAATAGTGTCGTCTGAATGCATTTAATGATCTTTCTAGTCACATAGTTTTGTATGAAGGAATGTAAATGTGATCGATGTGTGCTCTGGTCATTGTGTTCAGGGGGACTCTTCACCGAGCGGAATGCCTGGCCCCAGTCAGGTGGAGATCAGGTTACATCTGAACAGAGCACCTTTTTAAATCCCTCAGTTTACTCATGAAGTCACCTATCAGCCAAGCCCTCATTGTCCCGACTCCTGCTCTAAAGCAGCTCATAACAGGCTGCCCAGTGTGTCTCGTTGCTAGGCTGAGAAACATAGGGCCACTTTTTACCGATTTTAAGGTCTTTTACACACACACACACAAATAATACAGCCCCATCGCTGTTTAATTAAAGCTGTTAGAGCTCTGAGGGGTTCACTGGAGCTCTGATTGTATCAGGAGGAACACAAACACAGAGTTCATTTAAACATTTACTGAAACAAGCCCTGGACCTGATCTCCCATGCAGAACATGTAATGAGCAAGTTAAAGGGTTCAAAGGAAATTGTCTTCATCCCTCACTACTATGAAAAGGTTTTCCAATGGTAATGAATATATATTTATTTTGTTAACAATTAGACAAATGACTGTATCACTGACATGCTATGCAATGAATGAACTGTGTTTTTATTTCCCTTGATGCTTTGACTGAACACCCACTTTTCATGTGATTTTGGAGTATATGGGTCACAAAACAATACATACAAAATATACAAAAATGATCTACATAAAACGTGTAAAAACACTATTTAATGATTAAACTTCAGGTCACATTTCTTGAACCTGAATGGCCTTCACGGGGGGGTAGTCAACTAGTTGGACATCTTGGCTTTGCATGACATCACAGGAGAACTCCAGTTCCAGGCTGTCCATACAGTAGTTGGCGGAGTGAGGATTCCAGCGCCGGTCTGTACATGCTTTGGTGCCGTCCAACCAGATTCCTGCAAGTCACCGCAGAGGGTGAGGTTCACCTGGGTTCACCACTGAGGTGGAACGGCCCCACAACAGAAGCACGGGGGCTGTGTTTAAACGGCTATGACATGCCGACAGACTGCTGACGTACTGTATAACTGTCACGCAAACACACGTACGCGTGTAAACACACATAAACCTGCACGCAACCACATGCAAGCACACACAAGCACAAACCATTTCTCTGTTTGACCGCAAGGTTTTATGGGTATTATGACTCATACTCTGGTACTCTATACAGTCTATTGCTGTGTGCAGGACATTAATCTGCATTGAGTTGAGTCCAGCCACATTGCCTGGTTTACAGCAGGGGTGGGAAGAGTACTGAAATAGCCTACTCAGGTAGAAGTAAAATTTCTGAAAAAAAAGGACAAGTATTTGGAAAAGCTACTCATTTACAGTAACGACAGTATTTGTAATTAGTTACTTCTTACCTCTGGTTTACAGTATTACATATTAAAAAGTATTCAATATTCCACATGTATACTTAAGCTACATTATAAGAGAAAGGGGGATACCTAGTCAGTTGTACAACTGAATGCCTTCAACTGACATGTGTCTTCTGCATTTATCCCAACCCCTCTGAATGCTTTAATCGACATCCACGTCTTCAGCGCCGGGGAATAGTGGGTTAACTGCCTTGCTCAGGGGAAGAAAGACAGATTTTTTTCCTTGTCAGCTCTGGGATTTAATCCAGCAACCTTTAAGTTACTGGCCCAACACTAACCACTAGGCTACCTTTCAGATCTCATCCATGCTTGGGTGGGCAGACTTCTTTCTAACTCGCTACACTGGTGGTGGGAAAAATGCTCTCAGAATCATGTCATCTTTAATATCGGGGACAAAGACATAACAAGCTTTTAGGGGACAGCCAAAATGGATAAATGTGGATGAACATTTGAGACACTATTTTCATTTCAATATGTAGCTACCTGCACTCGGTACACTGGTGGTGGGAGAAGCACTCTCAGGACCATGTTGTCTTTAGTATCTGGGGGACAATGGCTAAGTTTTAGGGGACAGTCAAAATGGATAAACTGGTGGTGGGATAACGCTCAGGGCCATACAGCCTCTAGTATCTTGGCAGTGGGGACAAAAACATAACATTAACAAAGATTCGGACTGAACGATGGCGCCGGAGGGGAGGGCTCTTAACGGCTCTTAACCAATCGCGCTATTTTGTTTGTTTCTCGCGTTGTTAGTAACTTGTTTTGTACATAATGTTGCTGCTACCGTCTCTTATGACCGAAAAGATCTCCTGGACATTAGAACTGTGATTGCTCACCTCAAACTGGACGAAGTGTTCTTTTTCAATTAGTTGGACGGGAGTAATATACTACTAAAGACACCCGACCAGGCCCAGATCCCCCGTGATTCGCCGGAGAAGGAAACGGAAAAAGACCAGCGTGCCTTGCGAGGATTAGCTGACAAGTGGCTAATCTGCCATTGCCTTCCGTCTTGCTTGCTAATGTTTAATAGCTGGAACATAAATGGGACGAGCTGAACGCACGTATATCCSTATATCCTATATCCTCATGACTGAACGAAGACATTAAGAACATAATCTCCATCGGCAGGCCAGAACAGCAGCCTCTGGTAAGACACGGGGTYGGGGCCTATGCATATATGTGAACAACAGCTGGTGCATGATATCTAAGGAAGTCTCGAGGTTTTGCTCGCCTGAGGTAGATATAGCTGTAGATCACAATCACAATCATAAACTGTAGATCACACTATCTGCAGTTGAAGTCGGAAGTTTACATACACCTTAGCCAAATACATTTAAACTCAGTTTTTCACAATTCCTGACATTTAATCCTAGTAAAAATTCCCTGTCTTAGGTCAGTTAGGATCACCACTTTATTTTAAGAATGTGAAATGTCAGAATAATAGTAGAGAATTATTTCTTTCAGCTTTTATTTCTTTCACCACATTCCCAGTGCGTCAGAAGTTTACATACACTCAATTAATAATTGGTAGCATTGCCTTAAAATTGTTTAACTTGGGTCAAACYTTTCTGGTAGCCTTCCACAAGCTTCCCACAACAAGTTGGYTGAATTTTGGCCCATTCCTCCTGACAGAGCTGGTGTAACTGAGTCAGGTGTGTAGGCCTCCTTGCTCGCYCACGCTTTTTCAGTTCTGCCCACAAATTTGCTATAGGATTGAGGCCAGGGTTTTGCGATGGCCACTCCAATACCTTGACTTTGTTGTTCTTAAGCCATTTTGCCACAACTTTAGAAGTATGCTTGGGGTCCTTGTCCATTTGGAAGACTCATTTGCGACCAAGCTTTAACTTCCTGACTGATGTCTTGAGATGTTGCTTCAATATATCCACATCATTTTCCCTTCTCATGATGCCATCTATTTTGTGAAGTGCACCAGTCCCTCCTGCAGCAATGCACCCTCACAACATGATGCTGCCACCCCTGTGCTTCACGATTGGGATGGTGTTCTTCAGCTTGCAAGCCTCCCCCTTTCTCCTCCAAACATTACGATGGTCATTATGGCCAAACAGTTCTATTTTTGTTTCATCAGACCAGAGAACATTTCTCCAAAAAGTATGATCTTTGTCCCCATGTGCAGTTGCAAACCGTAGTCTGGCTTTTTTATGGCGGTTTTGGAGCAGTGGCTTCTTCCTTCCTGAGCGGCCTTTCAGGCTATGTCGATATAGGACTCGTTTAACTGTGGATATAGATACTTTTGTACCTGTTTCCTCCAGCATCTTCAAAAGGTCCTTTGCTGTTGTTCTGGGATTGATTTGCACTTTTCGCACCAAAGTACATTCATCTCTAGTAGACAGAACGCATCTCCTTCCTGAGCGGTATGACGGCTAAGTGATCCCATGGTGTTTATACTTGCGTACTATTGTTTGTAAAGATGAGCGTGGTACCCTCAGGCGTTTGGAAATTGTTTCCAAGGATGAACCAGACTTGTGGAGGTCTACAATTTTTTTTCTTGGCTGATTTCTTTTGATTTTCCCATGATGTCAAGCAAAGAGGCACGGAGTTTGAAGGTAGGCATTGAAATACATTCACAGGTACACCTCCAATTGACTCAAATGATGTCAATTAGCCTATCAGAAGCTTCTAAAGCCATGACATAATTTTCTGGAATTTTCCAAGCTGTTTAAAGGCACAGTCAACTTAGTGTAAACTTCTGACCTACTGGAATTGTGATGCAGTGAATTATAAGTGATGCAATGAATTATTATCTCTCTGAAAACAATTGTTGGAAAAATTACTTATGTCATGCACAAAGTAGATGTCCTAACCGACTTGCCAAAACTATAGTTTGTTAACAAGAAATTTGTGGAGTGGTTGAAAAAAGAGTTTTAATGACTCCAACCTAAGTGTATGTAAACTTCCGACTTCAACTGTATCTAGAGAGTTATCTGTATTTTCGTAGCTGTCTACATACCACCACAGACCGATGCTGGCACTAAAACGGCGCTCAATGAGCTGTATACCACCATAAGGAAACAGGAAAATGCTCATCCAGAGGCGGAGCTCCTAGTGGCCGGGGACTTTAATGCAGGGAAACTTAAATCAGTCTTACCTCATTTCTATCAGCATGTTAAATGTGCAACCAGAGGAAGAAAAAAATCAAGACCACCTTTACTCCACACACAGAGACGCGTACAAAGCTCTCCCTCGCCCTCCATTTGGCAATTCTGACCATAATTCTATCCTCCTGATTCCTGCTTACAAGCTAGTATTAAAGCAGGAAACACCAATGACTCAACTACAGGACTGCTTTGCTAGCACAGACCGATGGCATTGAGGAGTACACCACATCCGTCAGCGGCTTTATCAGTAAGTGCATCGAGGACGTCATCCCCACAGTGACTGTATGTACATACCCCAACCAGAAGCCATGGATAACAGGCAAAATTCGCACTGAGCTAAAGGGTAGAGCTGCCGCTTTCAAGGAGCAGGACTCTAACCCGGAAGCTTATAAGAAATCCTGCTATGCCCTCCGACGAACCATCAAACAGGCAAAGCGTCAATATAGGACTAAGATTGAATCATACTACACCGGCTCCGACGCTCGTCGGATGTGGCAGGGCTTGCAAAGTATTACAGACTACAAAGGGAAGCACAGCCGAGAGTTGCCCAGTGACACAAGCCTACCAGACGAGCTAAATAACTTCTATGCTTGCTTCGAGGCAAGTAACACTGAAACATGCGTGAGAGCATCAACTGCTCCGGATGACTGTGTGATCACGCTCTCRGCATCCGATGTGAGTAGGACCTTCAAATAGGTCAACATTCACAAGGCCACAGGGCCAGATGGATTACCAGGATGTGTACAGCGTGCGCTGACCAACTGGAATGTGTCTTCATTGACATTTTCAACCTCTCCCTGTCTGAGTCTGTAATTCCAACATGTTTAAAGCAGACCACCATAGCCCCTGTTCCCAAGAACACTAAGGTAACCTGCCTAAATAACTACCGACCCATAGCACTCACGTCTGTAACCATGAAATGCTTTGAAAGGCTGGTCATGGCTCACATCAACACCATCATCCCAGAAACCCTAGACCCACTGCAATTTGCATACCACACCAACAGATCCACAGATGATGCAATCTCTATTGCACTCCACACTGCCCTTTCACACCTGGACAAAAGGAACACCTATGTGAGAATGCTATTAATTGACTACAGCTCAGCGTATAGCGCCGCTATTGCTATTTACTGCTGCTCTTTAATTATTTGTTATTCTTAGCTCTTACTTTTTTGGGGGCGGGGTATTTTCTTAAAACGGCATTGTTGGTGAAGGGCTTGTAAGTAAGCACTTCACTGTAAGGTCTACAGCTGTTGTACTCGGCGCATGTGACAAATAAAATTTGATTTGATTAAGTGGAGAGTCAAAATGGATTGTCTAAACTTGAATGAACAACTGAGACACTCCTTTAATTTCAATGTAATGTTAAAGTAACAGCTAGCTAGCTAAAACAATTAGGCAAAAAACATACAGTATCTGAACCACCATAAAAGCATGAGTTATACGTTTGCCAACTAGCTACAGCCATGTTAAATTAACAGAGACAAGGAATAGGCCTAGCTAGCTTAGTAAAATCTATAGCTAGCTAGCTGGTCTAGCTAGCATAATAAGGTGAGAAACCTAGTTTTAGCAAGCTAGCTAAGCCAAGTTATCTACCCGATGTGAAACAATTCACCACACAGTAATGTTAATGTTAGGCTTACAGAAGACAAGCTTTCTACAGGCACTGACATAGCTAGCTAGCTCGCAAAACTTCAACAAAAATCTAAAATGTTTGCTATCACACACAGCACAGGAAAATAGCTTGCTAGCTAGCTAGCGAGCTAAGTTAGCAAATGTTAGCTAAGTAGCTACCTAATGCTCGAGCTAGCATGCACAGGGTTGTTTGCTAGCTAGCTTGCTAGCTAAGATTATCTAAAATTGCCAATGACTGAGATAATATTTAATTATGATGGCTAGGACATTTATTCCTGAATGAATAATTAGTCATGTTAGCTAGCTAGCTTTTTACTCACTTGCTACACAGCTACAAAAATCCTCATTCAGGAGCTTGCCGGATCACTTTGATCTTCCTGATTTGGCGGGAGAATTAACACACCCACTCGGTCATATAATCTCAATAACTCTACATCAATAACCCAGCATTAACAACCCAACCTTGCTCTTTTTAAAGAAAACAACTCAACTAAGTGACCCAATGCCTGCAACCCAGTAGTTGGGTCATCCAAACAACCCAGCATTCTTTTGAGTGTACAAGTATGTCAATGGAATTACAAGAAGGGGTTAAATTTGGTGGGAGCATATGCTGGATTTGGGACATGCCAATTTTAGTTTATTAAACAGCTTTACGATGATTTTGAATGATCCTCAATGAGCCAACACCTATTGGAGGTAGTTCTATCACCCTCAGAATCCCATGATGATCTTGTGTAACAGACACACTAATAAAAGCACAATTCAAGACATGTTGCTTTTCTATCTCAGAATACAGCATTATTCTCATACAATATATTCACAACATATTGGCCTTTACTGCTGTTGCTATTTTCCCCAAAAAAGAAAGATGTTTCACAGGAAATCATGATACACACTTCTTGCCTAGTTCTCACATGTCGCCAGCTAGGGCTGGCGAAACCTGTCTCATGTAACTGGGTGTTAAAGGGTTCCCCATCTTGTATGTCTCCCCCCTGGTGGAATGGATCTGACCCTAATCCTGAGTGCAGGTAGCCTAGTGGTTAGAGTGTTGGGGCAGTAAACGAAAGGTTGCTAGATTGAATCCCCGAGCTGCCAATGTAAAAATCTATTGTTCTGACCCTGAACAAGGTAGTTAACCCACTGTTCCTAGGCCGTCATTGTAAATAAGAATTTGTTTTTAACTGACTTGCCTGGTTAAATTTAAAAAATGAAAAGCATGAGAATACACTTACTCCCAGAGCCCCCCTTGCCACTGTAATTCTGTAAGGATATCATGAATGGTTTGAGACTGCAATTGAAAACAGCCTTTCTTTACAACTTAACTCCTTACCTTCCACTATAACACCTCAACAAGGAGAATCCCTCCAAATAATGGGTTGTGTAGAGACATCATGACTAAAGGGTGCACTACAATTGCCTGTTGCAGGAAGCAGTTGAGATGATATGGAAATGGGCAAATATCCACATACACACACCTTCCACTGTCTCCAGCCAGTGACATGCATGCGCACACACACACTCACTCACTATTGGCAGATGGCGAGCCAAGGGATCGACAAGGCTGTATTTCAAACCTGTTCTCTTTGTCCACCCATGCAGCACTTTGCACAGACTGTCTATCAGATGGCGGTTCTTTTTCAAGGTGTGGCTGATATTGGCTGAACACTAACGAAGCAGAAAGCACTTTTACACAAGTATTTGGGAGGGTTCCATGTAAGAATMAGTGCTTAGAGTGTCTTCAATGTTCCACCAAGCACTGACAAAAGACACTACACTGTCTTATTAAAGAGATTTGTGGTCTTCTAAACTTAAATGAGTACTTGCATACAGTTGAAGTCGGAAGTTTACATACACTTAGGTTGGAGTCATTAAAACTCGTTTTTCAACCACTCCACAAATTACTTGTTTACAAACTATAGTTTTGGCAAGTCGGTTAGGACATCTACTTTTTGCATGACACAAGTAATCTTTCCAACAATTGTTTACAGAAAGATTATTTCCCTTATAATTCACTGTATCACAATTCCAGTAGGTCAGACGTTTACATACACTAAGTTGACTGTGCCTTTAAACAGCTTGGAAAATTCCCGAAAATTATGTCATGGCTTTAGAAGCTTCTGATAGGCTAATTGACATAATTTGAGTCAATTGGAGGTGTACCTGTGGATGTATTTCAAGGCCTACCTTCAAACTCTGTGTCTCTTTGCTTGACATCATGGGAAAATCAAAAGAAATCAACCCCAAAAAATTGTAGACCTCCACAAGTTTGGTTTATCCTTGGGAGCAATTTCCAAACGCCTGAAGGTACCACGTTCATCTGTACAAACAATAGTACGCAAGTATAAACACCATGGGACCACGCAACCGTCATGCCGCTCAGGAAGGAGACGCGTTCTGTCTCCTAGAGATGAACGTACTTTGGTGCGAAAAGTGCAAATCAATCCCAGAACAAAAGCAAAGGACCTTGTGAAGATGCTGGAGGAAACGGGTACAAAAGTGTCTATATCCACAGTAAAACGAGTCCTATATCGACATAACCTGAAAGGCCGCTCAGAAAGAAAGAAGCCACTGCTCCAAAACCGCCATAAAAAAGCCAGACTACGGTTTGCAACTGCACATGGGGACAAAGATCGTACATTTTGGAGAAATGTCTGATGAAACAAAAATAGAACTGTTTGGCCATAATGAACATCGTTATGTTTGGAGGAAAAAGGGGGAGGCTTGCAAGCCGAAGAACACCATCCCAACCATGAAGCACCCGGGTGGCAGCATCATGTTGTGAGGGTGCTTTGCTGCAGGAGGGACTGGTGCACATGAGGTAAGAACATTATGTGGATATATTGAAGCAACATCTCAAGATGTCAGGAAGTTAAAGCTTGGTCGCAAATGGTCTTCCAAATGAACAATGACCCCAAGCATACTTCCAATGTTATGGCAAAATGGCTTAAGGACAACAAAGTCAAGGTATTGGAGTGGCCCTGGCCTCAATCCTATAAAAAAATATGTGGGCAGAACTGAAAAAGCGTGTGCGAGCAAAGAGGCCTACACACCTGACTCTGTCAGGAGGAATGGGCCAAAATTCACCAAATATATTGTGGGAAGCTTGTGGAAGGCTACCAGAAACGTTTGACCCAAGTTAAACAATTGAAAGGCAATGRTACCAAATACTAATTGAGTGTATGTAAACTTCTGACGCACTGGGAATGTGATGAAAGAAATAAAAGCTGAAATAAATAATCTACTATTATTCTGACATTTAACATTCTTAAAATAAGGTGGTGATCCTAACTGACCTAAGACAGGGAATTTTTACTAGGATGAAATGTCAGGAATTGTGAAAAACTGAGTTTAAATGTATTTGGCTAAGGTGTATGTAAACTTCCTACTTCAACTGCAGATAGTGTGATCTACAGTTTATGATTGTGATCTACAGCTATATCTACCTCAGGCGAGCAAAACCTCGAGACTTCCTTAGATATCATGCACCAGCTGTTGTTCACATATATGCATAGGCCCCRACCCCGTGTCTTACCAGAGGCTGCTGTTCTGGCCTGCCGATGGAGATTATGTTCTTAATGTCTTCGTTCAGTCATGAGGATATAGGATATASGGATATACGTGCGTTCAGCTCGTCCCATTTATGTTCCAGCTATTAAACATTAGCAAGCAAGACGGAAGGCAATGGCAGATTAGCCACTTGTCAGCTAATCCTCGCAAGGATTTTAAGGCAATACTAACAATTATTAATTGAGTGTATGTAAACTTCTGACGCACTGGGAATGTGGTGAAAGAAATAAAAGCTGAAAGAAATAATTTTCTCTACTATTATTCTGACATTTCACATTCTTAAAATAAAGTGGTGATCCTAACTGACCTAAAACAGGGAATTTTTACTAGGATTAAATGTCAGGAATTGTGAAACTGAGTTTAAATGTATTTGGCTAAGGTGTACGTAAACTTCCGACTTTAACTGTATATATGGAAAATGTATTGGTGTATTTTTGGCCATTACTTTCTTTGGCCATTATTTGCCAACATTTATATTCGCAATTGTAAAAATGTTTAATTCATGGGTCGTTCCACCAATTCAGTACGTTTGATTGCGCCTTATTTTAACATTCTGTCAAAAAGACCACATGTTTAACAAGTTTTCCCATTTCAAGAAGTTACTACAGTAAGTGCCTATTAAGTGCCAAATAAAGTAACAGCAACAGGGTTGACCGTAAGAGGGTTGATGATTTCATCATAAATCAGCCATAAATCCCCCTGTGACAGGGGGACTAGAAGCTTGTGTGCTGTCAACCCCAAGGCATTTTTAACTCAAATACTGTTAGTAAGTTGTACTCAAAGTRATTATTACTTAAAATGTTTATGTGGCACTGACTCAAAACTAATTGAGAAGTCACACAAACTAATTTTTTAAAAGATATAACAAATCAACTTTTTTCCCAGCATGCTATAAGGCAGGTAGATTTTTTGGCAGTGCGCGTGTATTCATGGTTGCCAAGGGAAGCCAGGATTCCCCCAAAATTGACCAATAATTTTTTTGTTTTTTTGTTGTTGTTGTAATCTTTCGCCTCTCAGTGTTTGTCTAGATCGGTGTGGAAGAACTTGATAGCCCTGCACAGAGCCTTGACGTCAACCCCATCAAACACCTTTGGGATGAATTAGAATGCCAACTGCAAACCAGGCCTAATCGCCCTAATGCTCTTGTGGCTGAATGGAGGCAAGTCCCCACAGCAATGTTCCAACATCTAGTGGAAAGCCTTCCCAGAATAGTGGAGGCTTTTAAAACAGCAAAGCGGGGACCAACTCCATATTAATGCCCATGATTTTGGAATGAGATGTTTGACGAGCAGGTGTCCACATACTTTTGGTCATGTAATGTATATAAACAAAATCAAACAAGATCCTATAAGATACCAGGAGTATCTTAAGACACAAAAATAAAGATAACGCAAGAGAAAATAAAGTGGTGAACTGAAATCCATCTCACAACTTTCCCAGCAACAAAAAAAGAAACAGAAGATCAACTATCCAGAGAATTGTGGTTATGGAGTCATACCTGTAAAGGAACACACCACCACACTCACCTGAAGTCTTACAGCTACAGAATGATGACCTAACTGCACCTCAAATGACTCCACATCTACTGTATGTGATTGTTTTGGCCCATGCTCAAACCGTGATAATTCAACAAATAGAGGCAGCCAAAGCACAACCTTCCACCTGCACAGCACCACAGCCATCTCCTAGCGCAATACAGCACATTGCAGACATACATGAGGGACTGATTGGATGTGGTGTTGTGAAATATGATGAAGACCCTTACCCTGGTATTATACATAATGTTGATGCAGAGAGATGTGCTCTAGTCAAGACGATGAGTTATGTGGGAGCCAACCAATTATTTTGGCCAATGAAAGAGGACATTATATGGTACCAACCAGAGAATGTGCTTGGGCTTGTCCCTGAGCCACATCCAGCTACAAAACGACATATGATGCTTGATGGCACAGTCTGGGAGGAAATTTACTCTCTCGTTAAGAAATAGAGTGCATTAAGGGCAAAACCYAATCTTGAGTGAGCACACACCTGTCTCATGAGTCTGTATCAATAGACTGCAGCCAGTGAACAATCATTTGTTAAAACTTCTTCAGGCTAGGGTCCTTTTTTTCTGAATTTCCACCTGACTGACGTGCCCAAAGCAAACTGCCTGTTACTCAGGCCCAGAAGCCAGGATATGCATATAATTGGTACCATTGGATAGAAAACTTTGAAGTTTGTAGAAATGTTTAAATAATGTATGAGACTATAAAACAATAGATATGGTAGGAGAAAATCCAAACAAAAACCAACCAGAATATTTTGGGGGGAGAGCCCACGCTCTCACAATGGCCAGTATAAGGGCATATCCAAATCCAGCTCCCAGATTGCAATTCCTATGGCTTCCACTAGATATGAACAGTCTTTGTTCAAGGTTTCAGGCTTGTTTCTTCCAAAACGAGGAAGAATTATGAGTTTTAGTACTGGGACTCAGTTGGAAATCAGTCTGTGCGCGCACCTGCTAATATCATTTTCCTATTGAACATACTTCTTTCCGTATTAAATATTATAGTTTAATTACATTTTAGGGTACCTGAGGATTAAATAGAAATGTATTTTGACTTGTTTTAACAAAGTGTAGCGGCAGCTTTTTGAATTCCTTTCTCTGCATGTTGAACGAGTGGATTACTCAAATTGATGGCGCCAATTTATTTGAATTGCGCGCCCTCCAATTCCCCGGAAGTTGTCAACAGGTGTCCCGCTGGCAGGACGCCTAGCCCTAAGAAACCAGTGTTTCCAACCCTGTACATGTGTTTCTGCCTAATGCATTGAATCCCAAAATTGTTCTAAAAGATGCTTAAGTTATTGAGGCATGTTTCTTTGTTTTTTTAGGTTTTGTATTGTGTGTTCTATATCTTCAATAAAATGAAATATGTACACCTGTGACATTAAAATGTTTAATGGGATTTTCATTAGTTGTTTTATATGAAATGAGGTTTCATTTTCAATAACATTCAACATCCAAAAGTGCCCGTATTTGTATTTTAGGTAATCAGTTTCCTCAAAATGTTTGAGTAGCCAGAACTTATCCTGTTTTACAGTTTGTGCATTTGAATGCAAGCTTTAAAAAAAAAAAGGAATAGTTCAAACATTTCTAGCCTGTCTATCTAATGAACGCATAACAGGGTTTACAGTAGAACCAGCTCACCTGCTTTTACACTATGATTTGACTTTAAAATGTACACTTTTTCTTATGAAAAAAATATGCAAAAATAGTTTCAGCATATCTTTATTCCTATAAAAATCAGATTGATTGAATTCTCCATGTGGTCACGGTATATTATATTCAAGGAAACTTCATTTAATATTTGTATATATTTATTTAACTAGGCAAGTCAGTTAAGAACAAATTTTTATTTACAATGACAGCCTAGGAACAGTGGGTTAACTGCCTTGTTCAGGGGCAGGACGACAGATTTTTACCTTGTCAGGTCTGGGATTTGATCTAGCAATCTTTTGGTTACTGGCCCAATGCTCTAACCACTAGGCTACCTGCCACCCCAGGTGTAACAGGCTTTTAAAATTAAATATTGGTATACAATTCCTACTTAAAATATCAAAGGCACTCATTTTGTGGAAAGACCCTCATAACTGTCAAATCCACAATCAGACAACAGTATACTGTAGGTTTGCATGGCTGTTAGATGCAGCGGCACCACTCCCAGTAAATTATCATGGTGTTCGGAGGGTAGGGGGAGGATTAGTGGTAATTGCCAACTGTGACTGGGTGGGTCCTCTGTAGGCAAATGGTTGAGATGGGGAGTGATTACTGGATTTTAAAAAGGGGCAGGCAAATTTTATGGGGGAGAGAAAAAAGGAAAATGTTTCCTTAACTACCTACCAGTATTTGCCAGTACCCCCCCCCCCCCCCCCCCCCCCCACACACACACACACACTCATTGATAAAATGAATACAAATTAAACATATTTATTTTTAGATCACTACCTATTAAATTGAGTCTGGAAAGAAGGGGACATTTATGGAATGAAGACCCAAGACAAGGTGTGATGATTATTACAACAAAAAAAGGAAAGACATGCCCCCTGGATACTTTGATGTGTGGACCCTCCAGAAAATATTATTTTACACTTTTGCTAGATAAAATGCATTGGAAAACTGGCAAATCCATTTTGATTGACACTCTGTTCTCATATTACTATAGAAGCCACACCACAGGCTTACTTGCAATTAATATTGAATGACACTAAACTTGGAGGTGGGGTGCATGTGGGATTCATATCCTTGACTAGTATATCTTGTGGTGGTATTGTTGCAAGATTCAATCTAGAATTAGCAACTGTTGCCAAGGCACCCATTTCCCAGGCAACCAGTGGCTGTTTACACACTTTCCTAATCAGTTTGTCCTGCATTGGCTAAGCTGGCTACCAGTGTGCCAGTAGTATTTTATATAGACCAAAACCTACATGGACTAACACTGAATTACAGCATATTTATTTCATTTGTGCATGGGCAATTTTTTCTCCTTTTCAGGGCCTCTTGTGGACTATTGGATGAAATGGATACAAAGAAAAAGCTTTTGTTCTGGACCTAAATAGCTGCATGCATAGCTGAAATCTAAAGGCATCAGTGCGCAACAAGACCAGCTCAAGATAAGGTCAGAGGTCATCACTTACTGCCTACCTACTTCTGCTAAACACTTGATTCTGCAAATTGCTCAATAGGACTACATTTAATGCATTTTGCGATATATTAATTAATCTAATTACTTGTCCTTAACATTTTTATTAGCTATAAAGCATAAAAGAATAAAACAATTTGGCAAATGTACTAGGCTATGCATACAGTAAAATACAATTTGCTTGACATTGAGATTAAATTGCATTTTGTGAGTACATTTAAAAAATAAAAAATCTCAATAAAAAATCGAACAGACATGCAAGAAACTACAGTTAAACAGCCATACTTTTGAATCTTATCCATAGCTTTAGTTTCACACTCCAGTTAGTACTGAGTGCATGCTGAAGTGCCGCATGAGTCAGCTAACTCCTGTCTCCAATCTTGAACAGGGGGGGTGTCACAGACTGCGAGAAGGAGAGGGGTGGTCCGGTCCGGGTGCCATTCCCAATGGAAAAACTCCTGTTACAGTACTCCACTACTCCCACGATCTGGGTCAGCATCAGTGGTAAGTGATGTCATCTGAGAACTTGGTTGAGCCCTGCCCTCAGGGCGAGACAGGGGTGAGAGGGCTCCCGGAAGCCCAGCTGGCCTGTGGAGACAACACGCCCTGGGTGAGCCAGAGCCAGGGAAGGACACAGGAGGAGGAGGTGGGAGACAGCGGGTCCCTGGCCGACAACAACAAGTTACAGGAAGTGACATCAGAACCCAGTGAAGGGGTAGGCAAACTGCAGGAGGACCCACAGACAGGTCTCAGAGGTAACCAGGGGACGTCTGCAGCACGGAGGAGCGGGGAGGATGGAGGGCCAGGTGTGTGTGGAGAATGGTGGTATTCTGGTGGTTCAATTCAGGTTTTTTTCTCATCAGGTTCTAAAAATCTAATTTGTCTGTTAAAGTTTTCCGATAATAAGTAACAGGAGAGGCATATAAACGACCAGTTAGTCATACAGTGGTGAACAGTTCTTATATGCTTTAGTGAACAAAGATAAAAGAAAAGCTAGAATACTGAAATGAAAAGGAATGTTCAAAATCAGCACTCAGGAACTACAAAGCTGATAAAAGCAATATTATTTCTTATGGTTTAGTAAACAAGACTTTCTTATCTAGAGTTGCCACCATTTTAGTTACAGTACATATTGACACTTTTTGAATAGAATTTGTCACTCGGCAGTTCAAGTGTGTAAGCTTGCATGTTCTGTACGAGTGTGTGTTTACTTGTGTGTGTGTATTTGAGTGTGTGTTTTAATCCATATCTCTGGGTGCGGCAGGTGTGTGTCTGGAAGAGCAGTGCTTCAGTGGGAGTAGGAGGAGGTCTTCCCCCAGGGGGGTGGTGTTACTACCGTATCCAGAAAGGGAGAGGAACAGGCGGACAGAGGAGCCCAGGGGCCCAGGGTCTTTCTTCTTCTTTGGAGGAGGTAACGGAGCCTCCATGTAAGTCACTCCCCTATTCCGATGAAGTGAAATGATAAGACAATTCAACTTAGGCCTTAATTCAATCTGTTGAGTGTAGCCATTTTTTTATTGACTACTTTTATTCAATGTAGAGTAACCTCCTATTGTGAGAGCAGAGGATGGCAACGAATCTACGACAAGACTAGAGAGGACTTTAAACTCAAGTGGTGCGAGATCAAATCCCCAGTCACCTATTACAACTTCAAAGAAGGTAACTGTACTATACAAGCTCATATGGTTCACTCCACAGAGGTATCAATACAGTTACAGTTACATAAAATGTTAATTTAGTCTTGAATATTTCATAATAAGCGGCAAATATATATCTGGGTTCAGTGTTTGAAATCTTGTTTCTTTTGTAGAAGACAACAGATGTAAAATGACTATATGAAGGAGAATGGTTTTGAATATGTCATCATGTCGTAGGTGAACAGCTCCTTTACCAGATCCCCAACAACAAGGTGCTGACCACTAAGATCGGCCTCCTTAGCAGCCTAAGGGAGTATGACCGCTTCAGCAGCAAGGTCAACCACGGTCGGGGACTGAGGTGAGGCATCTGAGACAAAGAATGTGCATAGGCCTCTCACATTATAGTCCTGTAAAATAATGTATCTCTATAGAGTAGTTACTAATGTCTACTTCCAATGGTTACTTCATCTAATGGCTACTTCAATAATAACTTATGTTAGTTCCCTTTATTTTTTTTTACTTCACTAGGGTATTGACTTTCCTGGATCCGTTTTAAATCCAGTATTGAAAATAAGATAACACTTTAAAAAAGTGGACTATCCCTTTAAGTAATAGTGACCTTTCATCTAATGGCAATACTTCTCTGCCTTGTAGGAGGTTGAAAATTGAGGAGTTTTTCCCCATCACCTTCCGCATGGACATGAGAGATGAGAGAGAGGCTTTCTTTGCCCAGCAGGAAGGTAAAAATTGGCCTAAGTCAAATACAACGCCTCCAGTAACATGATAACATGTCAATACTAGCACACTACAATACAGGTTCAACAAGATTCTGTAGGGGGCTACAGTTGAAAAAGTAACTTGTGCTTCATGGAAAAGACAATGAAGGCAAATACAATGAAAAGAAATCATGCGTAACTGACAGATTTGTGTGACACAATAGTTGTCCTGGCGATTCGAATGTATTATTATTTATTTATTTTTATGTTGGAACGTTGAGGTACAGCACTTCAGTTCCCAGTAGGCTATTGTTATAAAATCACAAGAGAAACCTGTTGTGTTGCTATAGAGAAATGTTGGCAGAGGTCATGTCTGAGAGACAGAGAGAGACATGTAGTGAAAAGCCATGACACACACAGTCCTTTAACAGTGGCTACCGCCTCACTGTAGCAGGCTTTCCACCATTGCTCCTCACCTCATTTCAAAGCTGTTCATTTCAAAATTCAAAAGGCACTCACACATCTGAGCTATCTTTGTTGCAGGTGCATGGTAACAGTTGAATAACATGAGCAAAAAGAAAAAACCTGCACACTGCTCTTGCTAGTATCTTTAATTCTAAAAGTTAAAGGACAAATCCACTCAAAAACTACATTTTGGTATTTTTTCATTAGTCCATTGTTAATACAGACCCCGAATGTTTGCATGTCAGCGGTCAAGTATTCAGGATGTTGGACTTTCAAGAAGCAAAGTGACACTTTGCTTCTTGAAAATCCTATAATAGTTCCTTTAAGTTAGGAGGATGACAATGATACATCTGCATATTATAAATTGAAACAGCATCTCTCAAGCCTACGGAAAAATTACAACAATCAGGTGAAATATAATAACATGCATAATGACAACAATAAGGTTTAGTCTGCTTTGTGACATAAATAACTAATTATTGTGACATATACAGTACCAGTAAAAAGTTTGGACACACCAACTTATTCATGGGTTTTTATTTATTTATTARTGTTTTCTACATTGTAGAATAATAGTGAAGACATCAAAGCAATGAAAAAACACATATGGAATCATGTAGTAACCAAAAAAGTGTTAAACAAATCAAAATATATTTTTGATTTTTCAAAGCCTTGATGACAGCTTTGCACACTCTTGGGATTCTCTCAACCAGCTTCACCTGGAATGCTTTTCCAACAGTCTTGAAGGAGTTCCCACATATGCTGAGCACTTGTTGGCTGCTTTCCTTCACTCCACGGTCCAACACATCCCTAACCTTCTCAATTGGGTTGAGGTTGGGTAATTGTGGAGGCCAGGTCATCTGATGCAGCACTCCATCACTCTCATCTCTTGGTCAAATTGCCCTTACACAGCCTGGAGGTGTGTTGGGTCATGGTCTTGTTGAAAAACAAATGACAGTCCCACTAAGCGCAAACCAGATGGGATGGCGTATTGCTGCAGAATGTTATGGTAGTCATGCTGGTTAAATGCGCCTTGAATTCTAAATAAATCACCGACAGTGTCACCAGCAAAGCATCCCCACACCATCCCACCTTCTCCTCCATGCTTCACGGTGGGAACCACACATGCAGAGATTTTATTTTATTTGACCTTTCTTTAACTAGGCAAGTCAGTTAAGAACAAATTCTTATTTTCAATGACGGCCTAGGAACAGTGGGTTAACTGCCTTGTTCAGGGACAAAACTACAGATTCTTACCTTGTCAACTCAGGGACTTGATCTTGCAACCTTTTGGTTACTAGTCCAACGCTCTAACCACTAGGCTACCTGCCGCCCCTATCATCCGTTCACCTACTCTGCGACTCACAAAGACACGGCGGTTGGAACCAAAAATCTCACATTTGGACTCATCAGACCAAAGGACAGATTTCCACCAGTCTAATGTCCATTGCTCGTGTTTCTTGGTTCAAGCAAGTCTCTTCTTATTATTGGTGTCCTTTAGTATTGCTTTCTTTGCAGCAATTTGACCATGAAGGCCTGATTCACTCAGTCTCCTCTGAACAGTTGATGTTGAGATGTGTCTGTTACTTGAATTCTGTGAAGCATTTATTTGGGCTGCAATTTCTGAGGCTGGTAACTCTAATGAACTTATCCTCTGCAGCAGTTGCAAACCTGCGTCTTCCTTCACAGTGGCGGTCCTCATGAGTGTCAGTTTTATCATAGCGCTTGATGGTTTTTGTGACTGCACTTGAAGAACCTTTAAAAGTTCTTGAAATTTTCTGGATTGATTGAACTTCATGTCTTAAAGCAATGACGGACTGTCGTTTCTATTTGCTTATTTTAGGTGTTCTTGCCATAATATGGACTCTGTCTTTTAACAAATAGGGCAATCTCTGTATATCACCGCTACCTTGTCACAACACAACTGATTGGCCCTAACGCATTAAGATGGAAAGAAATTCTACTAACGAACTTTTAACAATGCACACCTGTTAATTGAAATGCTTTCCAGGTGACTACCTCATGAAGCTGGTTGAGAGAATGCCAAGAGTGTGCAAAGCTGTCATGAAGGCAAAGGGTCGCTACTTTGAAGAATCTCTTTGTTTGACACTTTTTTGGTTCCTACAAGATTCCATATGTGTTATTTCATAGTTTTGATGTCTTCACTATTATTCTACAAAGTAGAAAAGAGTTTAAAAAAAAACTTGAATGAGTAGGCGTGTCCAAACTTTTGACTGGTACTGTAGGTAATGTAGTCAGCAAAGGTGACATATAACTAATTTGTCTGCATAGTTCACATATAACTACAATGATTAAATGTCACTATTTTGAGATATTCTAATAAGACATTTAAAAAAGCATTCCCACATCTGAGTTATATTGTTGCAGGTGCATGGGAATAATGCGAAAAGAGAAAGCACAATGCTCTTGCTCGTATCAGTAGTTTCATTCAAGTTTACATGAGATATTCTAATAAGACCATGTTGCATTGCTAGGTATGTGTGATGAGGAGACAAGCATGTGGATCTGTAAGCCCACGGGCCTCAACCAGGGGCGAGGCATCTTCCTCCTGAGGAGCCAGGAAGACGTCTCGGCCTTCAGACTCAAGCTGCAGAACATCGCAGAGAGCCAGTGCAACAGGACGCTGCCTTTTCGCTTGCCCCAGGCACGCATCGTGCAGCAGTGGGTGAACACTAGGGCTGTGAACGCTACTTTATAAGGATGTTCAGTACTGTATCTGCAAAACCAAAAGGAATTGCAGATTATACTATCATCAAATACATTCTATAATTCTGATTTTATTCGATGTGGTTATACTGTAGTAATTCTCCATGAATTGCAAAGCTGCCACTGTCTGCCATATTCAGTTGACGAATTGGATATATTACTACATTTCTACCAACAGAGGGAATGCAAGATCTGTTTTTAAAAGAGCGATGTACTACAGACGGGTTGGTTTATTAGCAACAAAACCGACACGTGCGCAACTATGCGGTAAAATAGACGGTGTTGGCACAGATTGTTGACAACATGTAAACTATGTATAAATAAAGTTTCACATTGAGCACCTCATCTCTCAAATACATCGTTACAGTTGTTGGTTAGCTAGCTCATGAATTTGAGACATTTAGCATAGACGAATATCAATAACAAGATACAACGATTCCCCACATGGCAGTTTCTTGTCATTGTTGCTAGCTATCTGGCTATCCAGAATTACAACCACACATGGCTTTCTGCACCATTGAAGCGTGCGCATTGTTTTCGTGACGTGCTCAGCCTTGTATCTATTGAGACAAGGCTCTGGGCCTGTATTCAGAAAGAGTATGCGTGCTGATCTAGGATCCGTTTTTCCTTATCATAATGAATACGATTATTTGGACAGCGGGGACAATCCTAGATCAGCCAAGTGGATTATAATGTATATCTAATGTTTCCTCAGGTATATCCAGAACCCTCTGCTCTTAAAGGGGAGAAAGTTTGATGTGCGCTCCTATTTCCTCATTGCCTGCACCTCACCCTACATGGTCTTTTTTCGCCATGGTTACGTGCGCTTGACCTGTGACCTTTATGACCCCAACTCCCCCAACCTCTCTTCCCATTTGACCAATCAGGTTAGTAGAAAACATATGCTTCTCTTTCTTTGTTTACAAAAGAATTTTGCCTCCCCTGAGCAGGATAGTGTTTTTTTGTCATGCATCTTGTTCTGGAGGCAGCTCTGCAGAGTGGTCACTAGCTGATTTTAAACCAAACTCTAACCACACTGTTAACCCTAATGTCTAACCCTAACCTTCAATGAAGACAAAAAGTAAAACAAAAAATATAATGAATCTTTACAATATAGGCAATTTTGATGTTGCAGTTGGCCTGTCTAAAGGGGAAATGCTCAGTTCTGCTCCAGGACAAGACTCATGACAATAAATGTCAACCTGCTCCCCTGACCTGCACGTTTAGTCATATAAGCAGAGTATTACTATTTCAGAATCAGGTTGTCAACAGATGCATCTCCATAGGATATTGCATGAAAATAGACCAGAAACCAGGTCATAAAATAATGGTACCAATCAAGTCTCAAACTGTTGGCCCTGTAACAACAACTCTCTCTGGCCATTCATGTGTATCCTGGTCCCCCTTTTGTTTCCACACAGTACATGCAGAAGAAGAACCCTCTCTACAGCGTGCTGAAGGAGGAGACCGTCTGGTCCATGGATCGATTCAACACCTACGTCAATGACAAGCTCAGTGTTGCCAAGGGTCTGCCTAGGGACTGGGTGCTTGGCGCTTTCGCCGTGAGTTTTATAGTTTTTTTTTAGGTTTACATCATGGTTAAGTTAACCCTTCAGGGACCAATTATGAAAGCATCATTGGTGTTATTTATAGTTAAGTGATGTGATTTTACTCCTGGGAGAGACTACAAACGACATCCTCTCCACCCACACCTTTGTGTCTGTCTGTTTGTCTGTTATCCATTCATTAGAAGCGAATGCAGCAGATCATGATCCAGTGTTTCTTCGCTGTGAAAGCCAAGCTAGATCGTAAACTGGGGTACTTTGACCTGATTGGCTGTGATTTCATGATTGACGATGACTTTAAGGTCGGCAAAACACCTCATTGGTTTTTAATGTAAAGTGTGTGTGAGTTTCAAAGTATTTGTGAGCGGTTGGTCAAACTAACAGTTGATGTGCTTGCTGTGCCTTTGTCTGTTCTCATCCAGGTGTGGCTGTTGGAGATGAACTGTAACCCAGCCCTCCACACCAACTGTGAGGCCCTGAAGGAAGTGATTCCCAGTACTGTTGTGGAAACTTTGGGTGAGCACACAATACCGTTCACATGACTGGCTTAATTAGTTCTGTTGGACTATGATATTACCTCAAGAATTTGACAAGATATCCTCAAATGCAGCTGATCTCAGAAATAAACTCAGTTCGGAAATACTTTTTTTGTCTTTGTAATTCAAGATAACGAGATGATGTATCGCCAGTTCCCCTTTAATTTGTTAGTTTGCCTGTGTGTGGCTTCTCTCTGTTTTTCTATTGGYGGGTTGAAAATAGCCTGATGTGTGATAGCTACTACCCAACTGTAGGCTAGTCAGCCCTTACATTCTTATGCCTTATCTCCTGTAGATCTGACTCTGGAGATCTTCAACAAGTGTCGCTGTGGAATGAAGCTGCTTCCACTGGCCAGTCAGAGGGACTTTGTGCTACTGTATGATGGCGAGACTGCCCATGTCCCTGTTCTCAGCCGTAGGAGCAAAACAGCAGTACCCCTCCAAGCCCAGCACCCAAAGAGTGCCTCCACCCAAATGCCCTTCACCACCAGCAGGACTCAGAAGACCGAGTCTGTAACATCAGTGTCTCGGGAGAAGTCAGTGAGTGAAAACACATTTTCTCCTGTAGCCATGACGGCTGTCTTGGTACCCCTGACTGGCACTGATGCCACTGACCATCCTGCCCCTGTCACTACACACAATGATCCATCCCTGCAGACCGGTCCCAACCAACCCACAGGCCCAGCAGGGGCCCCCAGACCCCATCCCACCCACAAACCCAGTCCTCGGCCCCTCAAGCCAGCCCAAGCTCGCGTGGAGCTCCGGCTCAGCAAGTGCACCTGGCAGCGGCGATCGGGGAACTCAGAACATCGCAAGCCCCCAGATCTCCTGTGGGTGAAGAATACCTTCATGTCCCTGTCCACCCCGGCTCTAACTGAGGGCTCACGCTTCTCTGTGAGACGCCTGCGGGCCACCAAAGCCTGCCACCCCGACCTGAGGCCCACCCAGTTCCGCTTGGCCAAGCCCGGCACCAGCGGCCCCGTGTGGACAGACAAACAGGACAAGAAAGGGGAACAGGAGGGAGGGGGGGGCCAGGAGCCCGGTGTAGACACACAGAGTGCAGCCAAGGAAGAGAAAGAGGACAAAGAGCACAGGGAGGAGCTGTGATATATTCACACTGAGACACTCATACCTGTCAAAGTATAGACTTAACGTTAATTATTTTGGTTTGTGGGTAACAATATGCATGGGTGAGGTTGGAACCTCGCCCTGAAAGGAATCCTACTTAGCTTTTTATTACAGAATATTTTAAATTAATAAAGTATGTTTATCCCCTGAAAAAACCCCAGATGATTCTGTCTTTTGATGCTTGAAATTTTTGAGGTGGCTTCAAAAATGCAATTGCACAACAGTATGACAACTGGTGAAATAGCACACGGGCAAATCTACGGTACCAGAGTAATACTGAGACTAAGATTTTTTTACTTGAAATGTATTATAAACAAAAAACAATGATTGCAAAGTTAGGCAATCTTGATACTACATTTTGAACAGAAATGCAATGGTTCATTGAATCTGTCTAAAACTTTGCACATACACTGCTGCCATCTAGTGGCCAAAATCTAAATTGCGCTTAACCTGGAATAGTACATCATGGCCTTTCTCTTGCGTTTCAATGAAAGAAAGAAAAAATACGCATATTTTTTTTCTTTGTATTAGCTTTTACCAGATATAATATGTTATATTCTAGTACATTAATTTCACATTTCCACAAACTTCCACAGAGTATTTCCTCTCAAATGGTATCAAGAATACAGCAAGATGACGCCGACAGAGATGGTCGCCTCACTTCAGGTCCTTAGGAAACTACTCAGTTATAATTTTTTTWATGTATTAGTTTATGTATTATTTTTTACATTGTTAGCCCAGGAAATCTCAAGTGTTATTACATACAGCCAGGAAGAACTATTGGATATAAAAGCAATGACAACTTACCAACAGGAATACGTCTTTCCCGAAGCGGATCCTTTGTTCGGTCCTCCACCCTGGACATGGGATCTTATCCCAGAGGTCGACCCAAAACAACGCAGGAGAGGCAGACGGAGCGGCCTACTGGTCAGACTCAGAAGGCGAGCACATCATCCACCGCTCCCGAGCATATTACTCACCAATGTATAATCTCTAGATAATAAAGTGGACAAAATTAGAGCACGAGTTGCCTTCCAGAGAGACATCAGAGATTGTAATATTCTCTGTTTCACGGAAACATGGCTCACTCGGAATATGTTGTCAGAGTCGGTACAGCCGCCCGGTTTCTTCATGCATCACGCCGACAGAAACAAACATCTCTCTGGTAAGAAGAAGGGCGGGGGTGTATGTCTTATGATTAACAACTCATGGTGTAATCACAACAACATACAGGAACTTAAAACCTCTTGCCGKTCCGATCCCTTTAGCGGGATCATTTTCATCTACATCCGGTGAAGTGCAATACACCAAAACACAGCTTAACTTGTTGTTAATCCAGCCAGCATGTCAGATTTCAAAAAGGCTTTACGGTGAAAGCAAACCATGCGATTATGTGAGGACAGCTCTCAGCAGACAAAACATTACAAACAGCTAGCAGCAAAGTAGATTGATCACGAAAGTCAGAAAAGCAATACAATTAATCACTTACCTTTGATGATCTTCGTATGTTTGCACTCACGAGACTCCCAGTTACACAATAAATGTTTGTTTTGTTCGATAAAGATTCTCTTTATATCCAAAAACCTCGATTTTGTTCAGTAATCCACAGGCTCGTGCAGTCACGACGGGCAAACAAAAATTCCAAATAGTATCAGTAAAGTTCGTAGAAACATGTAAAACGTTTTTTATAATCAATCCTCAGGTTGTTTTCACAATAAATAATCGATAATATTTCAACCGGACGGTATCTTTTTCAATAGAAGAGAGAAAGAAAAGGTCTCGCTCCCGGCGCACGCGCATGCACAAATCTGAGGACATCTGGCTATCCACTGACGCGATGTGATCATTCTCGCTAATTTTTCAGAATAAAAGCCTGAAACTAAAGTCTAAAGACTGTTCACACCTTGTGGAAGCCATAGGGAAAGGAATCTGGTTGATATCCCTTTAAATGGAGGATAGGCTTGCAATGGAAAAGAGTAGTTTTCAGAAAAACAGCACTTCRTGGATGGATTTTCCTCAGGTCTTTGCCTGCTATATCAGTTATGTTATACTCACAGACAATATTTTGACAGTTTTGGAAACTTTAGAGTGTTTTCTATCCTAATCTGCCAATTATATGCATATTCTAGCTTCTGGGCCTGAGAAATAGGCAGTTTACTTTGGGCACGTTTTTCATCCAAACATCAAAATACTGCCCCCTAGCCTAAAGAGGTTTTAAGTCCTTTTGTTCACCTGACCTAGAATTCCTTACAATCAAATGCCGACCGCATTATCTTCCAAGAGAATTCTCTTCGATTATAGTCACAGCCGTGTATATCCCCCCCAAGCGGGTACCTCGTCGGCCCTGAAAGAACTTCACTGGACTCTATGTAAACTTGAAACCATACATCTTGAGGCTGAATTTATTGTAGCCAGGGATTTTAACAAAGCTAACCTTAAGAACTAGACTTCCTAAAGGCTATCAGCATTTTGAATGCGAGATACGGGCTGCTAGCATTCTGGATTATTGCTACTCTAACTTCTGCAATGCATACAAAGCCCTCCCCTGCCCTGCCTTCGGCAAATCTGACCCTGACTCCATTTTGTTGCTCCTAGCCTATAGACAGAAACTAAAACAGGAAACGCCCGTGCTCAGGTCCGTCCAACACTGGTCTGACCAATCGGATTCCATGCTTCAGGATTGCTTCGATCATGTGAACTGGGATATGTTCCGGATAGCCTCAGACAACAACATTGATGTATACGCTGACTCAGTGAGCGAGTTTATTAGCAAGTGCATCGAATATGTCGTACCCACTGTGACTATTAAAACATTTCCTAACCAGAAACCATGGCTTGATGGCAGCATTCGCGCAAAACTGAAAGCYCGAACCATCGCTTTTAATCATGGCAAGGCGACTGGAAACATGACCGAAAACAAACAGTGCAGCTATTCCCTCCGCATGGCAATCAAACAAGCAAAGCGTCAGTATAGAAACAAAGTAGAGTCGCAATTCAACGGCTCAAACACGAGACGTATGTGGCAGTCAACCACGGATTACAAAAAGAAAACCAGCCCCGTCACGGACAACGACGTCTTGCTCCCAGACAAATTAAATAACTCCTTTGCTCGCTTTGAGAACAATACAGTGCCACTGACACGGCCCGCTACCAAAGCCTGTGGGCTCTCCTTCTCCGTGGCCAATGTGAGTAAAACATTTAAACGTGTTAACCCTCGCAAGGCTGACGGCCCAGACGACATCCCTAGCCGCGTCCTCAGAGCATGAGCAGACCAGCTGGCCTCCGCAGTCTGTAGGGAGACCGGGCAAAGGGAGGAGACAACAGGACTTAGAAAAAKCGATCCACAACGACCAGGATCGTGGTGTTCCCCTGTGACGGAGGAAGATCGGTCAGGAAGTCCACCGACAGGTGTGACCAAAGCCGCTGTGGTATGGGAAGGGGTTGTAATTTCCCTCTGGGCAGGTGCCTAGGAGCCTTGCACTGAGCGCACACCGAGCAGGAGGAAACATAAACCCTTACGCCCTTGGCCAAAGTGGACCACCAGTACTTGCCACTAAGACTTTGCACTGTCCTACCAATGCCCGGATGACCAGAGGAGGGTGACGTGTGAGCCTACCAGATCAATCTGTCACGAACATCGAATGGAACGTACACCCGTCCAGCTGGACACTGAGGTGGAGTAGGCTCTGAACGTGACGCCCGCTCGATGTCCGCGTCACGTTCATCGCTCCTCTGTATCATACAGTCGTGACAGTGCGTCGGCCTTAGTGTTCTGGGAACCCGGTCTATATGACATCGTAAACCTAAACCGGGGGAAAAACGTAGCCCACCTTGCCTGGCAAGGGTTCAGTCTCCTCGCCGCCCGGATGTACTCCAGATTACGGTGGTCAGTCCAGATGAGAAAAGGGTGTTTAGCCTCCTCAAGGTAATGTCTCCACACATTCAGAGCCCTGACGACAGCCAACAACTCCCGGTCCCCCACGTCATAGTTTCACTCCGCCGGGCTGAGCTTCCTCGAAAACAAAGCACAGGGGCGGAGCTTCGGTGGCGTACCCGAGCGCTGTGAGAGCACGGCTCCAACCGAAGCCTCGGACTTGCCACCTCCACTATGAATGCCAAAGAGGGATCTGGATGAGCCAGCACGGGAGCCGAGGTAAACAGAGCCTTCAAGCGACCAAAAGCTCTGTCCGCCTCAGCCGACCACCGCAGACGCACCGGTCGCCCCTTCAGCAGTGAGGTAATGGGAGCAGCCACCTGCCCAAAACCCCGGATAAACCTCCGGTAGTAGTTGGCAAACCCTAAAAAACGCTCCACTTCCTTTACCGTGGTGGGAGTCGGCCAATTACGCACGGCTGCAATGCGGTCACACTCCATCACCAACCCTGATGTGGAAATGCGATATCCTAGGAAGGAGACGGCCTGTTTGAAGAACAAGCATTTCTCAGCCTTGACGTACAGGTCATGCTCCAACAGTCGCCCAAGTACTCTGCGCACCAGAGACACATGCGCGGCGCGTGTAGTGGAATATATCAGAATGTCATCGATATAAACCACCACACCCTGCCCGTGCAGGTCCCTGAGAATCTCGTCTACAAAGGATTGGAAGAAGGCTGGAGCATTCTTTAACCCGTACGGCATGACGAGGTACTCATAATGGCCGGATGTGGTACTAAACGCTGTCTTCCACTCATCTCCATCCCGGATACGCACCAAGTTATACGCTCTCCTGAGATCCAGTTTTGTGAAGAAGCGTGCCCTGTGAAATGACTCAATCGCCGTAGCGATGAGAGGTAGTGGGTAACTGTACCCCAKTGTAATGGAATTTAGACATCTAGTCAATGCACGGACGCAGACRTCCCTCCTTCTTCTTCACAAAAAAGAAACTCGAGGAGGCGAATGACGTGGAGGGCCGAATGTACCCCTGCCCCAGAGATTCAGAGACATATGTCTCCATAGCCACCGTCTCCTCCTGTGACAGGGGATACACGTGACTCCTGGGAAGTGCGGCGTCTACCAGGAGATTTATCGCACAATCCCCTCGTCGATGAGGTGGTAATTGAGTCGCCTTCTTTTTACAGAAGGCGATCGCCAAATCGGCATATTCTGWGGGAATGCGCACGGTGGAGACTTGGTCTGGACTCTCCACCGTTGTTGCACCGATGGAAACTCCTACACACCTGCCTGAGCACTCCTCTGACCACCCCTTCAGAGCCCTCTGTTGCCACGAAATCTTGGGGTTGTGACAGGCCAACCAGGGTATCCCCAGCACCACGGGAAACGCAGAAGAATCAATAAGGAAGAGAKTAATTCTCTCCCCATGACCCTCCTGCGTAACCATGTCCAGTGGAGCCGTGGCCTCCCTGATTAGCCCTGACCCTAATGGTCGACTATCTAAAGCGTGCACTGGGAAGGGCTTATCAATCCGAACAAGGGGGTCCCTAAACTATAAGCAAAACCACGGTCAATAAAATTCCCCGCTGCGCCTGAATCTACTAGCGTCTTATGCTGGGAATGTGGGCAAAACTCAGGAAAATAAATCAACACATACATGTGAGTAACAGGGGACTCTGGGTGAGTCTGGTGCCTACTCACCTGGGGTGACCGAACAGTGCCCTGCCTGTCGTCTCGACTCCCAGAAGAGCTCCTCCAGCACCGGTCAGCAGTGTGCCCTCTACGACCACATCTGGCGCAGGAAAGGGCTCCTCCTCTGGTCGCCCTCGCTGCAGCACCTCCTAGCTCCATGGGCGTCGGAGCGGAGGTGCTGGGGGATGAAACTGACAGAGCTCGACGTCCTCGGGTAGCCAGCAAGTTGTRCAGCCGAATTGACATGTCCACCAGCTGGTCCAAGGTGAGGGTGGTATCTCTACAGGCTAGCTCCCGACGGARGTCCTCARGCAAAATACACCTATAGTGATCAATCAAGGCCCTGTCATTCCATCCCGCCCTGGCAGCCAAGGTCCGGAACTCCAGTGCGAAGTCCTGCGCGCTCCTTGTCTCCTGCCTGAGATGGAACAGACATTCACCCGCTCGGCCCTCAGGTGGGAGGTCGAACACTGCCTGAAAACGGCGAGTGAACTCTGGGTAGTGGTCCCTCGCAGAGTCTACCTCATTCCACACCGCGTTGGCCCACTCCAGGGCTTTGCCTGAGAGGCAGGAGACGAGGGCGTTCACGCTCTCACGTCCCGAAGGAGCCGGGTGATCGGTTCCCAGGTAGAGCTCCAGCTGGAGTAAGAACCCCTGGCACCCGGCAGCCGTCCCATCGTACTCCCTCGGGAGCGCGAGCCGAATACCACTGGACCCAGGCTACGAATGAGACGGTTGTGGGGCTGGTTGTAGTGTGGCTGGTGGAGGTGTAGGAAGGCCACCACCTCTCTCCCACCTGTCCATCGTCGCCATCACCTGATCCATCGCAGTTCCCAGACTTTGCAGTACTGCCGTATGTTGTTGAACGTGCTCCTCCGTTGAAATCGGGAGAGCGTCTGCTCCTACTGACTCCATAATAGCGGTGCGGGATTCTGTTGCGATTTCGTTCTGAAGGTAGGTAAGGAGTCAAGCGCAGGAGAGCAGAGATGTCAATGTAGCGTTTTTTAATAGGCATGTCCAAAAACGGTACAGGTACAATCACCCAAAAAACGCCCAAGACAATGGGAACTCACAGTTACTCACGGAAGGAGAAAAAACCAACGCTCCTTACTATAATAAACACACGTGAATAAACTGAGGAAAGCCTCCACAAGCAACATGAACATAATCCCACAAAAACCTAAGCGGGTAAACAGGGGTAAATATACACACAGGAATTAAAGCAAATGAAAACCAGGTGTGAATGAACCAAAGACTAAACAAACTGAAAAAGAAAAATGGATCGGTGATGGCTAGTAGGCCGGCGACGCCGACCGCCGAGCACCGCCCGAACAAGGAGAGGAACCACCTTCGGTGGAAGTCGTGACACTATGCCTTTAAATAACGCCACTTTAATAATGTTTACATATCCTACATCACTCATCTCATATGTATATACTGCTCTATACCATCTACTGCATCTTGCCAATGCCGCACAGCCATCGCTCATCCATATATGTATATGTACATATTCTTATTCATCCCTTATATTTGTGTGTATAAGGTAGTTATTGTGAATTTGTTAGATTACTTGTTAGATATTACTGCATTGTCGGAAACTAGAAGCACAAGCATTTCGCTACACTCGCATTAACATCTGCTAACTATGTGTATGTGACCAATAAAATGTGATTTTATTTGACTATGCATATCCTTGCTTCAGGTCCTGAACTAAAGGTAGTTAGAATTGGGTATGTCATTTTAGGCGAAAATTGAAATTGTTTAAAGTAGTCTTTGTGTATAGCAGAAAATATACTGACCCGTGTATACCGTCTATATATTTATATATACAGTATATATATTTTATATATACTTTGTCTATACCGACCCGTAGCACTTACGTCTGTTGCCATGAAGTGCATTGAAAGGCTGGTCATGGCTCACATCAACACCATTATTCCAGAAACCCTAGACCCACTCCAATTTGCATACCGACCCAACAGAACCACAGATGATGCAATCTCTATTGCACTCAACACTGCCCTTTCACACCTGGACAAAAGGAACACGTATGCGAGAATGTTATTCATTGACCACAACTCAACACCATAGTTCAACACCATAGTGCCCTCAAAGCTCATCACTAAGCTAAGGACCCTGGGACTAAACACCTCCCTCTGCAACTGGATACTGGACTTCCTGACGGGCCGCCCCCGGGTGGTAAGGGTAGGGAACAACACATCCGCCACGCTGATCCTCAACACGGGGGCTACTCACGGGTGCGTGCTCAGTCCCCTCCTGTACTTCCTGTTCACTCATGACTGCATGGCCAAGTACGACTCCAACACCATCATCAAGTTTGCCAATGACACAACAGTGGTAGGCCTGATCACCGACAACGATGAGACAGCCTATATAGGGATGTCAGAGACCTGGCCGTGTGGTGCCAGGACAACAACCTCTCCCTCAAAGTGATCAAGACAAAGGAGATGATTGTGGACAACAGGAAAAGAAGGACCGAGCACGCCCAAATTCTCATCGACGGGGCTGTAGTGGAGCAGGTTGAGAGCTTCAAGTTCCTTGGTGTCCACATCACCAACAAACTATCATGGTCCAAACACACTAAGACATTCGTGAAGAGGGCATGACAAAGCCTATTCCCCCTCAGGAGACTGAAAAGATTTGGCATGGGTCCACTGATCCTCAGAAGGTTCTACAGCTGCACCATCAAGAACATCCTGACTGGTTGCATCACTGCCTGGTATGGCAACTACTTGGCATTCGACCGCAAGGCACTACAGAGGGTAGTGAGTACGGCCCAGTACATCAGTACATCCAAGACCTCTATATCAGGCGGTGTCAGAGGAAGCCGCCCTGAAAAGTGTCAAAGACTCCAGCCACCCTAGTTATAAACTGTTCTCTCTGCTACCGCACGGCAAGGAGTACCGGAGCGCCAAGTCGAGGTCCAAAAGGCTTCTTAACAACTTCTACCCCCAAGCCATAAGACTCCTGAACAGCTAATCAAAAGGCTACCCAGACRCCTCTTTTACGCTGCTGCTACTCTCTGTTTATAATCTCTGCATAGTCACGTTAACTCTAACTACATGTACATATTACCTCAACTAACCGGTGCAGTTGCACATTGACTCTGTACCGCAGTGGTGGGCCGTCATCATCAGAATATAATTTTTTTTTAAATATATTTTCCCACAAATATGTATTAAATTATTCCCCAGAGTAAGAGTTATACTCTTCATTTCATAGCTTTCCTCTTGGTTGCACTGCTTCCAGCCCCAGGTTGAGATTTGGAGGGCTGGTCTTTATGTTATATKTTTTATCCAATCATATTCAGCCATCATGTGTTGCCAGGGGTCTAAAATCTGCCCTCAGGCCTTCAGAATCAACAGTGCGGGCGCTTGTAGCTTAWAGTGAATGGAAATMAAAATTTWGTGTCAACCAATCAGCTTTAGAGTTGGCTATTGTACGCCTGCTGGCTGGCTCCAGTGTTACACAGGAGCCAGCTAGCAGGCGTAGTGCGTGCACGTCTTTTGATTGGATTACCAATATTGAGAGGCAGGTCCTATGGGCAGGTCTATGCAGAACCTCAGAARTAGGAAACTGAATTTGATAAACGAATTAATTTGAGTACTACTAAGCTGTTTTTTCAACCCACAATGGCGGAAGGAGGAGAAGATATCGATTTGGTCGAGGATATAATTATAACGCCATTCTCAAGACGAACTTTTCAAGAAAAGTTAGACATTGTAAGGAGAGGTTGCCCGACGCCGACGCTACAAAGCCTGTCACAGGCGGGAAAGGGGTTCGTTCGCCACTTTCAAAGTTCCAACTACGAGCGCTATCAATGGCTCACAGGCTCCGATAAGCACTGCAAATTGTACTGCTGGGAATGCCTATTATTTGCAAGTGATCGATTTGGTGTCTGGAGCCACACTGGCTTTGCAAACTTGAGTTGTCTAACCAAGGCAGCAACGAGACACCAAAGTACGGCTGGGCACTTACAAGCAATGGTGCTTTTGAAAACTTTTGGGGACACCCGAGTGGATCTACAGCTCAACGAACAAGCGCGCAGGGCAACGGAGCTGCCCAATGAAAAGGTGAAGAAAAATAGGGAAATATTGAAAAGACTCATTGATTGTGTCTCATTGATGTTTACATCTTTGTGTCTTTCATTTAGGGGACACGATGAAAGTGCTGACTCCACAAACAAAGGGAACTACGTGGAGCTTCTTTCTTTTCTTTCTGAAAGCAACACAGATTTACAATACCACCTGTCCACTAACAAAGTGTTCATTGGGACGTCAGGCAAAATACAAAATGACCTAATTTATGCTATTGCTGAAGTGATGGGAGAAGAGATCAATAGGAGATTAAAAAAGCTCCCTTTGTTGCTGTTATGGTGGACGAGACAACAGATGTGGGAAATGCAGCACAGCTCTCACTCGTCCTGCGTTATGTGACGGACACAGGAGTCAAGGAGCGATTTATCCGATTTGAAGATGTGACAAGCGGRAAGCGAGCTGATGACATTGCCGCTCTTATTTTCCGTTTCTTGGAGGAAAATGAATGTAGTCTGGATAAAGTTGTGGCACAGTGTTTTGATGGCGCAGCAGTCATGGCATCTGGACTCAATGGGGTGCAGGCTAAAGTTAAGGAGAGGGCACCGATGGCCTTATTCATTCACTGCTATGCACATCGACTAAATTTAGTACTGACTCAAGGAGCCTCAAAGCTTAAAGAATGCAAGGTCTTCTTTGCCAACCTCAATGGCCTTGCACATTTTTCTCACGATCCCTAAGCGCACGCAACTGCTGGATGACATCTGCAAGCGTCGTCTTCCTAAGGTTGCACCAACGAGGTGGCAATATACATCTAGATTGGTCAATGCAGTCTTTGAAAAGAGAGTTGCCCTAAAGGAGCTGTTTAACCACTTACTGGAACATCATGATGACCATGACGGGGATACTGTGCTTATGGCTGATGGATTTAATGCACGTTTGGATATTTTGAGTTTGTTTTTTGCTTGAAACATTCTATGGGATTTTAATTATTCGGATGTGCTTTTTGGAATTCTACAGAAACAAACTTTGGATGTTCAATTCTGCCTGACAAGGGTGAACGAGTTTTGTGACACAATTGAGCGAGAGAGGCGCAGGTTCAGTCAAATCTACGATGACACAGCGCGCATCTCAAGTCACCCAGCGCACGCAGAGGCCCAGCACAAGGAGACCCTCCGACATACTACCAACAACTCCACAGCAATATTCTGGACAACATTCTTTGCCAGATACGAAACAGGTTTCAAGACCACGAAAACTTATGTTTCTCTCCCTCCTGGACCCCCAGCACTTTCAGACCTACCGGAAAAAATTCCCGCAAACAGCCTTCTCCAGCTTAACAGAGAGTCACGGAACACTGTTTGACCTATCCAAGCTAAAAACAGAACTGACTGTAATGTATGCTATGACTGATTTTGAAGGGAAAAGTCCCTCTGATCTCCTTGATTTCCTTAAGCAAAAAAATCTGAATGAGGACATGGGGCAACTTTACACATTGGCATGTGTGACAGTGACTATCCCTGTGTCCACGGCTTCTGTCGAGCGGTCATTCTCGGCCTTAAAGCGAATCAAAACGTATTCCAGAAATGCTACTGGACAGACTCGGCTTTCAGCATTAGCCTCCATGTCGATAGAAAAGGACTTATTGGTGGAACTAAACGCACAGATAGACTGTACAACAGAGTCATTGAAGTCTTCTTGAGGAAATAAAGGAGGAAGGATTTTGTGTTCAAATAATCAGTCTTTGGTGAGTAGGCATACAATGCATTTTATTTTTTATTAAATGTGTATGTATGTTTCGCATTTTATTTCGTTAATATTAAATAGCCTATATATTAACAAAATAAAATGGCAAATAGCCTATGTTGCAAATTATTTGTTTTCTTTCTTTTATTTTTAGTGAATAGTTGTGTCTTTATCATCACGGTGATACTGCTTTGGGTGCGACAATGCGCTGTTTAGTGAACACACTGTATTTTTTRTTTTMMGGACTTAAAGCTCAAAGTTTGTGGACCAGAAATGGATAGAAGAAGAATATTAATATAACTCTGTTGCACTCGACTATGTTCTTGCCTATTAGTTGAACTGTACTGTATTGTACTCTTCCCCTGCAATTCTCTGAATAAAAATGTCAATTTCAAGGTGACGCAACGCCTGGTTATACTGCGTTTCTGTCTAAATGTATAGTGTCTAGAGCCATGGCATCATAATGATGGTAATAAGAGGTGGATTAATTCGGGTGGGACTGTGTAGGACCTCACTGAAGGCCCAGGCCCCAGGCCCACGGCACGCCACTGCTGTACCGGTACCCCTGTATATAGCCTTGCTTGTTATTTTACTGCTGCTGTTTATTTATTTGTTACTTTTATTTTCTATTTTCTATTTTTTTACTTAACACTTATTTATTTATTTTTCTTAACTTCTTAAAGTCTATCACTATAAGGGCTACACCAGTTGTATTTGGCGCATGTGACAAATAACGTTTGATTTGATTTGAGTTTGAGTTTTGTTTAACTTTGCAATCATTGGATTTTGTTTGACATACATTACATGACCCAAAGTATGTGGACACCTGCTTGTCGAACATCTCATTCCAAAATCATTTGCATTATGGAGTTGGTCCCCCCTGTGCTGCTATAACAGTCTKCAGTCTTCTGGGAAGGCTTTCTACTAGATGTTGGAACATTGCTGTGGGGACTTACTTCCATCCAGCCACAAGAACATTAGTGAGTTGGGGCACTAATGTTGGGTGATTAGGCCTGGCTCGCAGTCGACGTTCTAATTCATCCCAAAGGTGTTCGATGGGATTGAGGCCAGGGCTCTGTGCAGGCCAGTCAAGTTCTTCCACACCAATCTCAACAAACCATTTCTGTATGGCCCTCGCCTTGTGCATGGGGGCATTGTCATGCTGAAACAGGAAAGAACCCTCCACAAACTGTTTTCACAAAGTTGGATGCACAGCATCTAGAATGTCATTGTATGCTGTAGCGTTAATATTTCCCTTCATTGGAACTAAGGGGCCTAGTCCGAACCATGAAAAACAGCCCCAGACCATTATTCCTCCTCCACCAAACTTTAGGCAGGTAGCTTTCTCCTGGCATCTGCCAAACCCTGATTTGTCCGTCGGATGGCCTGATGCTGTAGCGTGATTCAACACTCCAGAGAACGCGTTTCCACTGCTCTAGAGTCCAATGGAGGCGAGCTTTACACCACTCCTGCCGATGCTTGGCATTGTGCATGGTAATCTTAGGCTTGTATGCGGCTGCTCGGCCATGGAAACCCATTTCATGAAGCTCCTGACGAACAGTTACTGTGCTGACGTTGCTTCGAGAGGCAGTTTGGAACTCGGTAGTGAGTGTTGCAACCGAGGACAGACAATTTTCACAAGCTACACGCTTCAGCACTCGGTGGTCCCGTTCTGTGAGCTTGTGTGACCTACCACTTCACGGTTGAGCCATTGTTGCTCCTAGACGTTTCCACTTCACAGCACTTACAGTTGACTGGGGCAGCTCTAGCAGCTCTAGAAATTTGACGAACTGACTTGTTGGAAGGTGGCATCCTATGAATGTGCCACGTTGAAAGTCACTGAGCTCTTCAGTACGAGTCATTCTACTGCCAATGTTTGTGTATGGAGATTGGATGGCTGTGTGTTCGATTTTATACACCTGCAGTAATGCGTGTGGCTGAAATGGAGGAATCCACTAATTTGAAGGGGTGTCCATATACTTTTTAAAGTGGAAAATCTGTGTCTCAGCATCACTCTGTTATTGTGGAATTGCCCACACCAATCCAACTGTACAAACAACAACTACAACACACCACACAACTGTGTTGAAGCTGTGGCTTGTTGTTATGACTGCAGCCCTTTGTCTTTCAGCTGTGAAACACATAATTATCATGCCTCTGTACTTATTAAGCACTGCATATGTAAACAGGAGGATTATTTCAACAATGGTCAACAGCGTCTCTTGTTTCTCAATGGCTCTGCCATCAATTGCTTCATCTGCATGATTCTCCAAAGGGAAAGCAGACAGGCTTCGGAAGAACTCAAATTTGCTCTGTGACACTGTCAAAGTGAAAAGGCCACTGAGGAAGTTGCATAGCTCTCTGCGTGCAAACTGACAGGAAGGAAGAGTGAGTGCACTGTGACGCTGCTCACAGCTTTTTGCTTCTTGACTCAACTCATCTCAGAAGCTTTGCCACCTTTTTCTTGATATTTCAGGGATAGTGATATTGTGTTTTAGAAGAAATGGAGAACTGAGAAGTTAAGCGACATAGCCCTCCCTTCCCTCTGCACTGTGCCGGTCCTCTTTTCCTCTCCTTCCCCCCTCCCTCTCTCTACATATCCTCCGTCTGGTCTTAGCACTGTGCAGAAGCTGTGGGGATGAATGCAGACGGAGACAGATGGTACAGTATAGTTAGTGTACTAGGAACTGAGGGTGAAGGAAAGAGTTCTGTGTCTCGCTGGACTGGAATAGGCTGAGAGAGGAGAGTGCTACCTGGTCATGGGATGCTGTAGTGTGACTCAGAGAGGAGCGCATTCCGGGATTGACGATGTGGGCCCTGATGAGATCGAGCTCCTGGAGATTGACAACTCAGGGTGAGTCTTATTTTGTTAACAGAAGACCATGAACCCTATCAATCCCTTATGGTAGTGGTCTGTTTGAGTTTGATAGACTGCCATTCGGCTTTTTACAACCTCACAATCACATTTTAATTTGACTCGGAAACATAAGCGGCAGGTAGCCTAGCGGTAAAGAGAGGTTAAGACTGTTGGGCCAGTAACCGAAAGGTCGCTGGTTTGAATCCCTGAGCCGACTAAGTGAACAATCTGTCCATGTGCCCTTGAGCAAGGCACTTCACCCAGTTGCTCCTGTAAGTCTCTCTGGATAAGAACATCTGCTAAATTACGTAAATGTAATGACTGTGGAGATTTTAAATATGTTGATGACACATGACAGCATCTAAGACTATCAAGCATGGTCACAACCGAATAGATACGCTTCACAATATCAACTTCTCTGAATCTAGATAAAACAAGCAGTAAAATACTGAGCCTCTTGGCTTTGTAAGAAAGTTTGAAACTATACTATTAAATAGTACCTATTGTTGGGTTTTGGTAAAAAGAACGAGGTGTGTTTGGTTGACGAGGTATTGAGAGGAAGTGGTGTCGCTTTGCCTTGGGGTAAGTGGTGAAAACAGAGCACACATTGACAAGTGTGCTAGCAGTTTCAACCACTTCAGAACTTCAGTTCCTTGAGAAAGAAACAATGACATTTGAGGGCATATTTTATCGAACAATGAAACATAATGCATCTGTGTAATTTTCATTTACACACAAAAGCACATACAGAGTTGGAACGCTAGTTTGGAGACATAAACGTTTTAATAGACATAAACGTACTGATTCTCACTGAAGCGGCACTGATGTGATTAGGACATGAGCGGCCGGTGATATTGTCTCCCTAATTAGCAGACAATGCTACCGCTCATCTCTCCCTCCTGTCCAGTCTGGTCTAACACTGGCCAGGCCTCTAAAACCCGTCATGTGGGGAGTGGGGGAAACGAGAAGCTAATCACAATAGCAGCTCACAGACTTCACGTGCCCAAACTGTGAGAAGACAAGGGATCAGCCACAAGCAACACATACTGTGCACACGCGCGAGGATGCTTGTCCGCACACACACATTGACACACTTATGAATGTATGTATATATATATTTAATATAGTATATTATATATATATGATTATATATAGTATTATATACACACACACACACACACACACACACACACACACACACACACACACACACACACACACACACACTGCATTCAAACAGTGCATACACACGCATGCGTGCATGCAAAAACACAAAGGGACACATGCACACACAGAGACAGACACTCAAGCACAAACACAGATGTGACAGAACTGTTGACACACATAGGGAATGGTTTAGGGGTGTGTAGCTACTGTATTACTACCAGATAAATGGGTGAATGTGGGCAACAGGTCTTTATGTGAGGGGTTCAGATGGTGGGTGTCTGCTCCATACTTTAATCTGCTTATGTCTGGACACTGTTGGGTGAAGGGGGCTCAGGCAAGATGGCTGGCTCGTAAATGAGGTGGGCAAATTGGTCTACAGTTCTGTGAGATGTTACAGTAGTGTGGGATAAATGGGAGATGTTTACATCTTTGTGAGAAGGTTTTGTGGTTAATGTGATATGGGGTTGACTGCTGATATACAGTGCCTATTCAGTATTCAGACCCCTTGACTTTTTCCACATTTTGTTACATTACAGCCTTATTCTAAAATGGACTTTAAAAATCCTCAGCAATCTACACACAATACCCCATAATGACTAAGCGAAAACAGTAAAAAAAAATGTTTTTATCAAATGTATAAATAAATAAATAAAAATGAAATACCTTATTTACGTAAGTATTCAGACCCTTTACTATGAGACTAGAAAATGAGCTCAGGTGCATCCTGTTTCCATTGATCATCCTTGAGATGTTTCTACAGCTTGATTGGAGTCCACCTGTGGTAAATTCAATTGATTGGACATGATTTGGAAAGGCACACAACTGTATATATAAGGTTCCACAGTTGACAGTGCATGTCAGAGCAAAAACCAAGTCATTAGGTCGAAGGAATTGTCCGTAGAGCTCTGAGACTGGATTGTGTCGAGGCACAGATGTGGGCAAGGGCACCAAAAAATATCTGCAACATTGAAGGTCCCCAAMAACACAGTGGCATCCATCATTTTTAAATGGAAGAATTTTGAAACAACCAAGACTCTTCCTACAGCTGTCCGCCCGGCCAAACTGAGCAATCGGGGGGAGAAGCGCCTTGGTCAGGGAGGTGATCAAGAACCCGATGGTCACTCTGACAGAGCTCCAGAGTTCGTCTGTGGAGATGGGAAAAACTTCCAGAAGGACAACCATCTCTGCAGCACACCACCAATCAGGCCTTTATGTTAGAGTGGCCAGACAGAAGCCACATGACAGCCTGATTGGAGTTTGCCGAAAGGCACCTTAAGATTCTCAGACCATGAGAAACAAGATTCTCTGGTCTGATGAAACCAAGATTGAACTCTTTGCCCTGAATGCCAAGCGTCACGTCTGGAGGAAACCTGGCACCATCCCTACGGTGAAGCATGGTGGGGCAGCATCATGCTCTGAGGATATTTTTCAGCGGCAGGGACTGGGAGACTAGTCAGGATCGAGGCACAGAAGAACAGAGCAAAGTACAGAGAGAACCACGGGTGTGCCAAGCTTGTAGCGTCATACCCAAGAAGACTCGATGCTGTAATCGCTGCCAAAGGTGCTTCAACAAAGTACTGAGTAAAGGGTCTGAATACTTATGTAAATGTAATATTTGTTTTTTTTGCAAACATTTCTAATAAAACCTGTTTTAGCTTTGTTATTATGAGGTATTGTGTGTAGATTGATGAGGMGYAAAAACTACTTAATCAATTTTAGAATAAGGCTGTAACGTAACAAAATTTGGAAAAAGTCAAGGGGTCTGAATACTTTCTGAAGGCACTGTATATGATTAATGTTTCAGGATATGGAGTCTAGGAGAGAGCAGGCTTCAGCTCTCTGTGAGGAATGGAAAAGATGGTCCACCRTCTCGCTACCCTTCAGTGAGACACCTCAACCAGGAGGTCAGTGGAGGATGAAAGTGTGTGTCTGTGTGTGTGTGTGAGAGAGAGAGCGAGAGAGAGTGGCCATCTGTATGATTATGACACTAAGATACAGAAATTGAAAAGGTTCTGCCATGCACTTATCACACAGGAAACAACAGTGGGTCACACCCTTCGAGTGCACATATTGGCACTTGCAAGTGTGAATGCATGGTGTCAATGGTGCATCAACATACTATTTTATGTCAAAGTTGTTATATCACATTAATGATAAAGAGATACTCATGTATACTAATGTGTATACTAATGTAAACTCCTCACTACATCTCATTTTAAATGAGACAGGTGAAGTATTCTATTCTATTCCCCTAGGTTGTGCTATGGGGCAGGAGCAGAGAGGAGCTACACCACAGAATCTACAACCAGCCCATCCGTGATTGGGAGGGCCAACCTACACACATGTATGGAGAGATAGTGCACTCCTCCCTGGTGTCTCTCCACAACAGCTACACACAGGTAACATCGCACTACACCATGCTCAGATAGACAGTGAGTGATGATTGATCTCTACAGTCTATGTCCCGACTCTAGTACTGCTATATTGATGTTCTTTTCATGTGTTTGTTTATGTTCCTATAGGAGACACGTGAACACTATCTGGTGCTTTTCTCCTTCCACTTGTTGATCCTATCTCTGGACCACTCTCACCATGACTTTATCTATGAGGTTGGTTCCTTTACAAATGGGGAAATACTGTAACGACACTGTGCAGATGCATGTTGAACATTTAACTTGAATGTAAAATGCGTTCACCTAAGGCCAGCTAGTCAATGTGTTGCTTRTTCTTTCTCAGGGCATGCTGCCTCTCTCTGGACTGTCTTTCCAAGCCACCTCACTAGCCTCCAACTCGCAAACCGTGTTCCAGATCAGTGGTGAGTTCTATTATGATTATGCAGTGAGTTCATTAAAGCATTAATAGACAAGGGTATATGATTTATTGTGGTTTATCACGGCTGTGCTACGGTCATAGGTATGACGCGAAGCCAACAGTTAATGGTTTAATTATTGTATTGTAACACGGCTACCATCTCCCTCCCCATTCTAGGTCCAATGGTGGACTCCAAAGTATTCACCTGTGCCAGTGCAGCAGAGATGAACAAATGGATACACCACATGGAGGAGAGGAAATACAAATCCATGAGCCAACTGCTAAGCCCCTCCCACTGTGCACTGTCTTACCTGGTAATTCAATCAACATAAGAACCACCCCCTTATACAGTAAATTACAGATCCTAAACAGATGTCATTGCAAAATGTTAAACTGTCTGAACAATTGTGAGGTTCACTTTGCTTGATCACAACTTGAACATCTAATATCACATATGAATAGCACATATAACATACAGTTGAAGTCGGAAGTTTACATACACTTAGGTTGGAGTCATTAAAAATAATTTTTCAACCACTCCACAAATTTCTTGTTAAAACAAACTATAGTTTTGGCAAGTCGGTTAGGACAATTACTTTGTGCATGAACACATTATTACAGACAGATTATTTCACTTATAATTCACTGTATCACAATTCCAGTGGGTCAGAGATTTACAATCTAAGTTGACTGTGCCTTTAAACAGCTTGGAAATTCCAGAAAATTATATCATGGCTTTAGAAGTTTCTGAATGGCTAATTGACATGTTTGAGTCAATTGGAGGTGTACCTGTGGATGTATTTCAAGGCTTAACTTCAAACTTTGCTTGACATCATGGAAAATCAAAAGAAATTAGCCAAGACTCCACAAGTCTGGTTCATCCTTGGGAGCAATTTCCAAACGCCTGAAGATACCATTTTCATCTGTACGCAAGTATAAATACCATGGGACACGCAGCCGTCATATCGCTCAGGAGGAGACGCTTTCTGTCAAATTCTTATTTTCAATGACAATTGAATTTACAAATAGCCTCCAAAACCACTCAATAATTGAATGCAGTCTATCACAGTGCATCCGTTTTGTCACCAAAGCCCATATACTACCCCACTGCGACCTGTACACTCTCTTGGCTGGCCCTCGCTTCATACTCGTCGCCAAACCCACGGCTCCAGTTATTACAAGACCCTGCTAGGTAAAGTCCCCCTTATCTTCAGCTCGCTGGTCACATAGCAGCACCTACCTGTAGCACGCGCTCCAGCAGGTATATCTCTCTGGTCACCCCCAAAACAATTCTTCCTTTGGGCGCTCTCCTTCCAGTTTCTGCTGCCAATGACTGGAACGAACTACAAAAATCTCTGAAACTGGAAACACTTATCTCCCTCACTAGCTTTAAGCACCAGCTGTCAGGCAGCTCATAGATTACTGCACCTGTACATAGCCCATCTATAATTTAGCCCAAACAACTACCTCTTTACCTACTGTATTTATTTATTTATTTTGCTCCTTTGCACCCATTATTCTATCTCTACTTTACACTTTCTTCCACTGCAAACCAACCATTCATGTTTTTTTTTGTTTTTTCTATTGCTATAAAAGTTGTTTTACTTCGCCACCATGGCCTTTTTATATTTTTATTTATTTATATATATATTTTGTTTGCCTTCACCTCCCTTATCTCACCTCACTTGCTCACATTGTATATAGACTTATTTTTCACTGTATTATTGACTGTATGTTTGTTTTACTCCATGTGTAACTATGTGTTGTTGTATGTGTCGAACTGCTTTGCTTTATCTTGGCCAGGTCGCAATTGTAAATGAGAATGTGTTCTCAATTTGCCTACCTGGTTAAATTAAGGTGAAATAAATGACGGCCTAGGAACAGTGCGTTAACTGCCTTGTTCAGGGGCAGAAAGACAGATTTTTACCTTGTCAGCTCGGGGATTCGATCTTGCAACCTTTCGGTTACTAGTCCAACACTCGAACCACTATGCTACCTGCCGTATAAACACCATGGGACCACGGAGCCGTCATATCYCTCAGGAAGGAGACGCGTTCTGTGTCCTAGAGATGAACGTACTTTGGTGCGAAAAGCGCAAATCAATCCCAGAACAATAGCAAAGGACCCTGTGAAGATGCTGGAGGAAACAGYTACAAAAGTATCTATATCCACAGTAAAACGAGTCCTWTATCGACATAACCTGAAAGGCCGCTCAGCAAGGAAGAAGCCACTGCTCCAAAACCGCCATAAAAAAGCCAGACTACGGTCTGCAACTGCACATGGGGACAAAGATTGTACTTTTTGGAGAAATGTCCCCTCTGGTCTGATGAAACAAAAATAGAACCGTTTGGTCATAATGATCATCGTTATGTTTGGAGGAAAAAGGGGGAGGATTGCAAGCCGAAGAACACCATCCCAACCGTGAAGCGCGGGGGTGGCAGCATCATGTTGTGGGGGTGCTTTGCTGCAGGAGGGACTGGTGCACTTCACAAAATAGATGGCATCATGAGGTAGGAAAATTATGTGGATATATTGAAGCATCATCTCAAGACATCAGTCAGGAAGTTAAAGCTTGGTCGCAAATGGGTCTTCCAAATGGACAATGACCCCAAGCAAACTTCTAAAGTTGTGGCAAAATGGCTTAAGGACAACAAAGTCAAGGTATTGGAGTGGCCARCACAGAGCCCTGACCTCAATCATATAGCAATTTGTGGGCAGAACTGAAAAAGCGTGTGCGAACAAGGAGGCCTACAAACCTGACTCAGTTACACCAGCTCTGTCACCAAAATTCCCCGAAAGTATTGTGGGAAGCTTGTGAAAGGCTACCAGAAACGTTTGACCCAAGTTCAACAATTGAAAGGCAATGCTACCAAATACTAATTGAGTGTATGTAAACTTCTGACCCACTGGGAATGTGATGAAAGCAATAAAAGCTGAAATAAATCATTCTCTCTACTATTATTCTGACATTTCACATTCTTAAAATAAAGTGGTGATCCTGACAGGAAATTTTTACATGGATTAAATGTCAGGAATTGTGAAAAACTGAGTTTAAATGTATTTGGCTAAGGTGTATGTAAACTTCCGACTTCAACTATATTTTACACTAATGAGCTAAATGCATCATCATGAAAGGACATTTGTTGCAAATAATAATCTTAGGCGAAACTCTCCAAATATGAAGCTACGTTTCTGTTGTCACTTACTGTAGGTACCCTGCGATGAGATCTGGAAGAAAGAGGAACTGAAAACGTATTTACTGCAAGCCCCAATTCAGCAGTGGGAAGGGGCCCCCATCCAGCACATGGGCCAGCCTGTATACATATCCATGGTCCACATCATCAACACACAGAGACAGGTACACAACCCGCACTGAGTACCTGTGTACTCACCAGTATTCTAAAGTCCATTTTAATTGGTCTTGATAGCTTGATAGCTGTCATGTTAGACATGCTAAACGATTCAAATAGGCATGCGTGTTGTACTGGAATGAAAAAGGCAAAACTATGTGGAAATGGTGGCAAAATTATCCCAAAAATCTGAAATCCCTCTTATCTCCAGCAAAAAAGCTCAACATCTGCTAAAGATCTCAATAGTTTTTTATGCAAGTGGTAAGCTAGGTAGGTGAATCTAGCTATCCACAATGTCCAGAGATAGAACAAAAATCACAATTCCATCAAAAACAGCACCACTGCTGCCACCAGTGTAACTTTAGGGGCCGCATACATTTGGATGGATGACCTCCTTTAAGCAACGAGACAGATTACTATTTAGGCAGACCCAATTGAATACCATTAGCCAAAACTCAGAAACTGTCTGTCACTTCCTGTTTCAATAAAGCTATTACAATACAATTAATGCATTGGTCAATCAAATAACAGATCATTAAATCCCAGGTAAATAATTAATGACATATTTCCAGAATTAGGTAAACACACAGGTATGTTCTAAAACAGATTCAACACATTGTATACATGCCATGCAAAGGTAACTACTCAGAAAATAATCCTACACTAGTCCAATACTTCATCACTAGTATCTGCTCCATAAAGACCAAAAATATAAATAATGCTAATGCTAATAAATATGCTAATCAAACAATAATGATCATAGGCTTAATAATAATACTTGATTATGCTAATATTATAATGCTAATGATAATTATAATAGTGGACTTCAGATCAAATAAACAGTGTGATAATGTTCATCCATTCTTGCAGGGACTCCATCAGCAACTTCTGGTACTCTTCCCTCAAGATGTCCTCCTGCTCTCTGTGGATAACAAGAGCCTCAGTGTCATATATGAGGTACAGTGAAATTATGTTCTCTAGGAAACAATTTCACTGGAACTCCTACAGTATGAACCTGGTGACCTTACCAAGTTTGCCAATTGTCGCTATAGAGTAGATGTTGGTGTGATATACTATGATGTACAGTTTAGAAGATGTTGTAAAATATAGAGGTGATCCAATACTAACCTTTTTCAATTCAAGACAAATGGCACTTCAACCTGTATTTCATAACACTTTAGGGTAGATTGCCTCGGAAAAGCATCACAGCAGTGGAGAGGTCAGCATTACCTGGGAGGCTGGAGTTCGAGTTAGCAGGTTATATACAAAACAGACATAYTGTCATACTGCTCTAACATGTTTGTATAATGAGGGAAATTGACTGTAAATTGACCCTCCAAACTGCAAAGAGATCTGTATCAATTCCACTGTATCAAGTGTTGCTGTACGTATTGGTGAAGAGCACTGTACTTCTATTGTATATTGTGTGGCTCAGGTGAACTGATTGAGCCGCTGCAGGTATCTTGCACCTGTCCTGAAGAATATCAGAACTGGATCTTCCAGCTACAACAGGTAAAGTACCATTACAGTCCCATTAAAATGGAACAAAACAAACAGATTGGGAAAACTGTGTGGCTAGCCTTTTGCCTGTGTCTATTGATTCCAATTMAGCCATACATGTACATCTATTTTGTGAAGATGCAGGATGTTAAAAATAAGTTACCTTTGTCTTGAATGTTTTTTACAGAAAAAAGCAAATTAGAGACAAGTCCCAAAAAGTAGTTGCAAAACGACTCAGTAGTGTTTATTTCTTTTCTCTATAGCCGGAAAAAAACCTCCAAGCTACCTCAAACCACCCGGCTCCACCCCTCATGCCAAAAAAACAGAGGAGCAGAAAGGAGTCCCAGGAACCAATGATAATTGCACATTAATGAGACTAACTGACCAATGGCCTCACAAAATAGAAGACTCATGCCTCTTTTCATCAATAGACACTATATTTGTGGATATCATGTATACAGGTCCTTTAGAAAGTATTCATACCCCTTGACTTATTCCACATTTTGTTGTGTTATAGCCTGAATTCAAAATTGATTAAACATATATTTTTTCCTCACCGATCTACATAAAATAGCTCATAATTACAGTGAAAACATGTTTTTAGAAARGTTTGCCAATTTACTGGAAATTAAATACAGAAATATCTCATTTACATAAGCATTCACACCCCTGAGTCAATACATGTTGGAATCACCTTTGGCAGCTGTTACAGCTGTGAGTCTCTCTGGGTAAGTCTCTAAGCGTTTCGACACATGGATTGTATTATTATAATTTTTTTAAATTAAGCTCTGTCAAAGTGGTTGTTGATCATTGCTAGACAGCCATTTTCAAGTATTGCCATAGATTTTCAAGCCAATTGGTCAAAATTGTAACTAGGCCACTAAGGAACATTCAATGTCATCTTGGTAAGCAACTCCAGTGTATATTTGGCCTTATCTTTTAGGTTATTGTCCTGCTGAAAGGTGAATTTGTCTCCCAGTGTTTGTTGGAAAGCAGACTGAACCAGTTTTCCTCTAGGATTTTGCCTGTGCTTAGCCCAATTCCATTTATTTTTATCTTAAAAAACTCCCTWGTCCTTGCTGATGACAAGCACACCCAATAACATGATGCAGCCACCACCATGCTTGAAAATATGAAGAGTGGTACTTAGTGATGTGTTGAATTTGGCCCAAATATAACACTTTGTATTCAGGACTTAAAATAKATTTCTTTGCCAAATGTTTTGCAATTTTATTTTAGTGCCTTATTGCAAAAATATGTTTATTCTGTACAGGCTTCTTTCTTTTCACTCGGTCATTTAGGTTAGTATTGTGGAGTAACTACAATGTTGTTGATCCATTCTCAGTTTTCTCCCATCACAGCCATTAAACTCTAACTGTTTTAAAGTCACCATTGGCCTCATGCTGAAATCCCTGTGTGGTTTCCTTCCTCTCTGGCAACTGACTTCTACACCTGCATTGCTTGCTGTTTGGGGTTTTAGGCTGGGTTTCTGTCCAGCACTTTGACATCAGCTGATATAAGAAGTGCTTTATGAATACATTTGATTGATTGACTTAGGAAGGATACCTGTATCTTTGTATTGATATACCATCCAAAGTGTAATTAAACCTTCTCCTACAATTTACGTGGCCCTGTGGAAATCAAATTAACATAATAAAAAATGAACATCAAAATCCGTTCGTTTAAGCTAGGGCTTTGTCTCAATCCAATGTATCTGCCAATATCGCCCTTCCGCATATGCGGGAAAAGGTGGCAGAGCTAGAGCGGTGTTTGTCAGACCATAAGACATCCGGAAAATCTGTCTTCTCGAGAAAAGGTCTAAAGCGTCCGAAAGGTTAGGCCTACAAACTATTATGAAAGATGACTCTCCTGATGATGTTCTCCATTTTACTCTACAATCCCCACAAGCTTCACAGGACTCGTCTGAAGTCGGTACAGCCTGTTCTGCAAACTTCTTTCTGCAGCGTCCGAACAGTTTGGTCTACACACTAATATGACCCCTCTGTAGGACGCCCACAAGCCTCCTCTGAAGGTCCCCGGTACCAATTGTTTCCTGAGCTTTCTTATATCTCTCAGATATAGGGCAGACACTTAAAGAACAAACTTCCATTTTATATATATATTTTTTTACATGTAGTGAATCTGTTATTCAATGCGTTTCTATGGGCTAATAACAGTAACACCAAATTCAATGTTTCATCTAATAATTTTTTTATTTTATTTTTTTTATACCTTAAGGCATGGGTGTCAAACTCTGGCCCGCGGGCCAAATTTGGCCCGTGGGGTAATTATATTTGGCCCGCGAGACAATACCAAATTACTACTAGAGCTGGCCCGCCGGTATTATACCTGTCTCTTATACACATCTAGATGTGTATAAGAGACAGGCTCAAACTGGGTTCAATATGTGTAAAAAAAAGTATACAGTATATGTTTCCTGAGCTTTCTTATATCTCTCAGATATAGGGCAGACACTTAAAGAACAAACTTCCATTTTATATATATTTTTTTTTACATGTAGTGAATCTGTTATTCAATGCGCTGTCTCTTATACACATCTAGATGTGTATAAGAGACAGGTATTATACAGCGCATTCACCGCTAATACTACGAATCCCATAATGCTCTGCTGTTGTTTTCGCGCGCCAATCAGGACAGGACCTGTCTCTTATACACATCTAGATGTGTATAAGAGACAGCTCAGATATAGGGCAGACACTTAAAGAACAAACTTCCATTTTATATATATWTTTTTTTACATGTAGTGAATCTGTTATTCAATGCGTTTCTATGGGCTAATAACAGTAACACCAAATTCAATGTTTCATCTAATAATTTTTTTTTTTTTTTTTTTTTTATACCTTAAGGGGTCTTAAAATTCTAAATCAAATACTGTAATGATCCTTGGTATGACCATCTTAAAACAATTCCATAAGTTAGCTTCGTAGAACCTCCCTTACCCCAGCTTAGACAGGGTTTAGAGTCTTAACTCTCTAGAGGGTTAATAACTTCACCATGCTGAAAGGGATATTCAATGTCTGCTTTTTTTACCCATCTATCAATAGGTGGACTTCTTTGTGATGCATTGGAAAACCTCCCATGTCTGTGTTTGAATCTGTGTTTTAAATTCACTGCTCGACTGAGGGACCTTACAGATAATTGTATGTGTGGGGTACAGAGATGAGGTAGTCATTTAAAAATCATATTAAACACTATTATTGCACACAAAGTGAGTCCATACAACTTATTTGACTTGTTAAGCAAATGTTCACTCCTGAACTTATAACAAAACAAAGTTTTGTAACAAAGTCATTGAATCCTTATTGACTCAAGACATTTCAGCTCTTCATTTTGAATGAATTTTCAAAACATTATAAAACATAATTCCACTTTGTAAATATGGGGTATTGTGTCTAGGCCAGTGACACAAAATCTCAATTTAATCCATTTTAAATTCAGGCTGTAACACAACAAAATGTGGAAAAAGTCAAGGGTGTGAATACTTTCTGAAGGCACTGTATATGTATATATTATTCAGTCTGGTCCAATGAAATTAAGAGATTCTGGTGAACATTCTTCTACTGTAGGCTACTGTCTGTAGTACTCTGCTTCACTAGTGACTGTAATAGCAATGAATAGGCTAAATAGGGAGTTGATTTTTTGTGAACTGATTGTACAATATTTTTCGTAGAATCTCTGTGAACCAAAATAGAAAATCTAGTGCTGTTCATGACCTTTTCCATATTTTCTGTTATGATTGTTCTTGAAATGTACGGACTCAATAAAAAGTTGTGTTCTTATTATGTACAATACTTATATGTACAGTACAAGTAACTCAAACTTTATGTCATGGTCACAAACATTCAGGCTTCACCTACATATTATTATATGAAACAATTTCAGCAGTGGTCATATAAAACACTGAAAAGTATGTGCATTTATTTCAGGGGTAAAACATTTAAAGTATTGTGTTCACAACCAGAAATCTCAAGTAGCGCATGTATTATTAGTCTTTTGTTATTTATATTTCTCTACTATAAGTTCTAAGATTTGTTAAAATGGTATGACATATTTTTGGCAGACCCTGGCCCTCATAAATTACAGTCATAATAGTAAATTAGCCATTACTCATTTAAACAAGTACATCTACACTATGTAAATGTACATCATTATCTCCATAGAGAATAACCAGCTATAGGAGGATAAAGAAATACACAACAGCAAACATTTAAATTAGTACTAACAACTTTTTTTTWAACTATATTTAAAAAATATTTAATGTGTCACTGGAATGGTGAACATCTGCATGTAGATGGTAGTAGTGGTTAGTCAATAATARAATGTGCTACTATCTTAATTTTTGTCTACGCGTAAACAACTCTTATTGTCAATAGGGTGTAACTAACAGTGAAAGTCAAAAGACAGGGAAGATGTACAAACACTGTAGTTCTTAATGTTTTGTTGAAAGTGATGTCTGAAATTATGTTTATTCCGATTACAGTGCTTGGGGGCAAAGAAAAATGCTTGGTTTCTGATACAGTATTCCCGTAGTTGTGTTACAGTAGTTGTACTGTATATGCAGTCATAGCAAGCATGAGTGAAAGAAAATTACTGCTATGCAGCTGGATAACCATATTTTTTAAGAATATTGCTTATGCTCGAGCTATGCCAAAAATACTGTTCTTCTGAGCACCTGCAGACGAAATAAAACTCCCACATCCAGATAATCTGAAATCTGCTGTTGTATAACTGGTGTTACCAACCCCTCCTTTACGCTACTGCTACTCTCTGTTCATCATATATGCATAGTCACTTTAACGATACCTACATGTACATACTACCTCAATAAGCCTGACTAACCGGTGTCTGTATATAGCCTTGCTACTCTTATTTTCAAATGTATTTTTACTGTTGTGTTATTTATTTACTTACACACACACACACACACACACACACACACACACACACACACACACACACACACACACACACACACACACACACACACACACACACACACACACACACACACACACACACACACACCTTTTTTTTCGCACTATTGGTTAGAGCCTGTAAGTAAGCATTTCACTGTAAGGTCTACACCTGTTGTATTCGGCGCACGTGACAAATAAACTTTGATATGATTTGATTTGCATAAAAGCTGGGTCTAATGGATACGGGTTGAGAGTTGCTGCCCTGTTTGATTGGACATTCCAAGTGTAAATGAAAAGCTGCAGGATGGAAAGGACACTTAAAAGAGCTCCTCTTCCAGTTTCTGTGTGACACACTTAATGCGGATGTTTTCTCTGAGGTTGCGGAGACGCGCACTGCGACTTGTGATCTCCTCCACGTTGGTTTTGGGGAACCAGCCCCGCTCCCCGTCTGACAGCCGAATGCCCTCCACCCAGCCTGTGGATACACAATACACAACAACCTCAGKAAACAAAGACACACCCAGTGACATTATCACTTGTGTGGTCTATTTATGGTGGTTTAAGACTCAAACTTTGGGTTTTACACATGATAGAAAACAGCTATGAACTACTTTTAGGGTAAAGGAGAAAATGTAAAGGGTTTTTATTTTACTGAAGTTGCTGTTTAAAGTTTATACTTATGATGATAGAGTTTAATGTGAGCTTGCCAAAGGGAGTTTCTCACCGTCACTTGTAATGGTCTTGGCTTGAAGAATATCAGCCTTCTCCAATGTAAGCTCGTCATGCTCTTGGGCCTGGTAACTCTTGATGCATTGAACTTGGGAAAGATCTGAGAGGAGAAACAACCAAATGTTTATAAATTACTGAAAAGGCTGTACTTCCGTTAAAATCTATTTTAAAAATATTTTAAAACGTAATGCAATATTTTCCAAGTTACAGTAAATGAAACAACAGAAGCTCAGTGACATGACTGAAGTTGGTTTATAAGTCATTGAAATACTTATTCAGCACTGCAAGATGTGACTGCTTATGATCCAGACTATTGATAAAGCAGCTACTTACCATCATTCTCAGTGGCCTGCTCAATATCTTCCAAAGGATCAGAGGGGAACATGGCTGTGATCCATCTTTGTTTCCCACTCCTGGGAAGAAGCAAAACCCACGTAGAGGCTGTCAGTTCCTACTTTATCACTACCATTACATATCATGATAGTGGTATGTATAGCAGCTCACTCAGTATGGGCCTTGAGTAGGATCTGGTGTTTGAGTTGCCGGCCTTCACACAGCTGCAGGTGGAAGATGAAACCTGAGATGCCCTGAAGCTTCTGACTGAGGTCCTTCACCTTCAGCTGCCCGATCTTAGCGTGAACAAACACCATGAACTTCCAAGTGCTGCAGACAGACCAGAGACAGGAATTTGTCAATGTATGCCATGCATCACTCAATCAACCAACATGTATGACATACAGTAACGCCATACATAGTGTTGCATAGTGTGGCAGAGCATAGCATAGCTCAGCATACTGTAGCATGGCATAACGCCATACATATAAAACACTGTTTTCTTTCTATTCTCCCTCTACATTGTACATCTTTAGTACTCACTCCTTCCTCCTGGACAGCAGAAGACAGTCATTGAACAGATGCAGGTACACAGGCCTTGTGGGCAACTTGAACTTTGACCCAGAAATACTCATGGTCTGTGTGTCCACTTCTAGCAGTTCTCCATGCTTGACCAGCCAGCGAGACTGGGAGATCAGAGGGAATATCTAAAAGGGGAGATGTATGTGATTAATGAGCATGAATGAACAGTTATTTAATTATTACTGGGGTTAGATGCATGTGGTTTCTTTACTTGCAATCTACAATGGGCAAACATTATAGGGTTAATCCATACTATGGCAATAATAAGAAATAGGATTTGTTGTTGTCCAAAACCAGTGATTCCCAGCAGTGGATAGGGCAATATACTGTACATGAATATACAGTAGGTGTACTGAGAATGAATGAGGTTGTTCCTAATGAGAGATGTTTTCATCTACCTTGCCCTCAAAGTGGATCTTCTTATTGAGGTGAATGAGCTCTTCCATCCTCTTCATTGACTGCACACTGGAGTTACATTCCTTTATAATCTGTTGTGATAAGAACGGTTACTTCAATGTTTTAGGCAATATAGTCTATTAGTAAAAAGTTTAATCATTTCTCTATTATTTATTTTGTATAACGACCAAAAATGTACCAAACTTCAACTTTTGGTATATTTTGTATTTTATGCTACCTTTTTCAGCTCATTGAAGGCCTTGGTGGCTGTGTCCTCATCCCTAGAGCCTGGTGTTGTCCTCTTTAGGATATTCTATAAGATAGAAGGTAGAARATTTTGGATCTCAACTTTCACCTCAGGACACTGCAAAGCCTGCTGCTGTATATTTGCCTATTCACTGGTCAGTAACTTGATGTAAGGTAGAGTAATTGTTTTGTCCCTACAGCCAGTCATGAATAGTTTAATTCTATGGTGAACAAGGGTGCTCTATCGTACCTCCACCAGCATCTTGAGCCGTGTGATCCTCTGGAAGGGGAGTATGAGGAAGGAGGCGAGGGGAAGACGCTGGCAGATGGGGTCTTCTTCCAAACGAGCCAGGATACCTGGGAAGCGAGCATTCTCCTGTCTACAGAGACAAAAATCACTTCAAATCTAGCAATATTGTCAGAAAAAACCTTCACTGGTATGGATTGGAGATATATGTGTATATCGGTCTTATGTAGCAAATGTTTTTATTTTTTACATTGGATAAAAGTAGCGACTCAGAGCTACAAAATGGTATATCATACACTGCATTTGAGGAACAAATGGAAAGTAATTCTGCTTTAAAAGTTGATCAACTTGTAAACTCACTTTTGAGAAAATGGCCTTTGAATGTTTTGGCATCTAGTGAAGAGCTCTTCTTTGTCTACACTCATTCAGCATCGTTCACACCCTCTTAAGCTTTAGCCCCACCCATCTCGTTTCGCTATCGGAGCGAATGATTGGATAACATGAAAACAGCCTAACCAGCTCTGCTGGCAACAATTTCATTACGCTTTTTTGCAGATGTTTACTGACACTGGCCATATTCAATGGGTGTTGTACACGCGTCACGTAACGTTAGCTAACGAGCCAGCCAGCTAATAGTAGCTAGTTAAACAACAATAAACAGTGCCAACAATGCCACAGTGCTGGGAGCTAACCAACCAGGTTCAATGTTAGCTAGCTAACATTAGGCTCTAACTAGAAAAGCAAATGTCTCTGGAATATGAATAATAATGTCAGCTAGGGAGCCAGCCAACTAACGTTAGCTAGCTAGCTAACAGTACACTTTAGCTTAAGACATATAGCTATCTAGGTAAACAATGAACCTAGCTATGTAAACAAAGTGTAAATTCAAACAACGTCACGTAACGTTAGCTAACAAGCCAGCCAGCTAACGTTAGCTAGTTAAACAACAACGAACAGTGCCAACAATGCCACAGTGCTGGGAGCTAACCAACCAGGTTCAATGTTAGCTAGCTAACAACATTAGGCTGTCATTAGCTAGCTCACAACATTTTTTTAAAGTTCAAACGGCTCTCCTGTGAAGTCGTGACTTGCAACATACASCTAGTTTCCTGAATTGGTTCACATATATCTGTGGTCATGAACCCTGTTTCTGAAGAGCTACAGGGTTTCGTTCCAACCCAGCACTAGCACACTTGGTCTTGATGATTAGTTGAACCAGGTGTGTTAGTGCTGGGCTGGAACAGAAACCTGCACACCGTCGATATCCATATGTATAAAGTGACAATTCGAGCATGTGTACTAGGCACTGAGCAACATAATTTGCATTATACTTACGGTCTCAAATGTGCAACAAAGCAAAATAGATTACACACAAAGTAAGACTGCTCACAACATGCGCTGGTAGGTCTGTTCCTGGTAGGCCTGGTTGGTCACGTAGGGGAGGTAGACCCTGCGCAGGGCGGGACAGTGGGCCAGGACGATGTCAGACACGTCAAAACGCAAGATGTCCTCCTCCAGCCTGTGCTCCAGGTCCTGCAGGAACCTAGAGAGAGAGGTGAAAGGAAGAGAGAGAAAGGAAGAGAGGGAGTAACAAAGAAAGTGAAAGATTCAGAGAAAATCGAGTGTGGGATCGAAACAGAGAGAGATATTGAAAGCAGTGGGGCTACGCTACCTGCCATCCATGACCTCTATACCAGGCAGTGTCAGAGGAAGGCCCCTAAAAATGGTCAAAGACTTCAGCCACCCAAGTCATAGATTGTTCTCTCTACTGCACGGCAAGCAATACCGATGCAGCAAGTCTTGAACCAACAGGACCCTGAACAGCTTCTATCCCCAAGCCATAAGACCGCTAAATAGTAAGTTAAATAGTTAACCAATAGCTACCTGGACTATCTGCATTGACCCTTTTGGCACTACCTCTTTTAACTCATCACATATGCTGCTACTTAAAAAGAAATATATACTGTATATATTATTGAATATCCGAAACATACAATATACTTGCAGTGAAGCCGCTCAACAACTACATCAGACCAATCATCCAACAGACTCCCATTCAGAGCAACACACAGAAGCGTCCAGGTTCAATGCCCTGCTCAAGGGGAGCGTTGACAGATCTCCCACCAGGCCAAGAAACGTGAACCCGAACCCTCCAAGATCCCCCCAAAGTTCCCCCAAAGCTGTCCTGCAACCAATCAAGACCCCCCCCCCCCCCCCCACCCCCCCCCCCCCAAGAAGAAGAAGAAAAAAATATATACAATTAAAGAGAAGAAAAGGAAGACAGAAGAAAACAGCAAACAATGCAAAAAAATTATAAATATATATATATAATACATTTAAAACAAAGGACATCAAAGATAACTAAAATCATAACAGCAATGCCAACTGTATATGTTTGTGTGCATGTCTGGCACTATTACATGTATGTGTGTGTTCTTGTATGCGTTTATTTGAATGAGTGTGTGTGTATATTCATGTGTACTAACACCTGCACGGCATCAGCCTCATGCAAACCGGCATTAGTTGTAAAAACACTGCCTCTCAGTGTCATTTAAACATACTTTTTATCATGTTTTATTTTGTTTGAAAAAGAGAGATACTTTGAAAAAAGTATCATTTTCAATTAAATGAAAATGAGACATGGCAATCTGCACAAAGGCAAAAAGGCTATTATAAAACAATGGATGAGCTTTTCTTAGTAATCTACTTGAGAACCATTTAGGCTTCAAGTAAAACTTTTGAACAAGTGAAGCTTTTAGAGAGGTTTAGTGCTTTTATATTTAATAATCTCAACCCACCCAATTCATATTCATTATATAGATAGGCACGTTTTATTTTGTCTGGTTTAGCGTCCCAGATAAAGCGAAATATTTTTTGCTCATATGATTTGAAAAATGAATAATCAGGAGTAGGCAGCGCCATAAGTAAGTGAGTAAACTGAGATATGACTAAGGAGTTAATCAGGGCAATTTTTCCATAAATAGACAGGCATTTACCTCTCCATGGTTGCAGGATCTTGTCTATTTTTACAAGTTCTCTATTGAAATTCATTGTGGAGAGCTTATTTATATATTTTGTGATATGAATTCCAAGTATGTCTACTTCACCATCAGCCCATTTTATAGGTAAACTGCAGTGTAATGTAAAAGTTGTATTTTTTAAAGATCCAATACATAATATTGTACACTTATCATAATTAGGTTTTAGTCCAGAGAGTACAGAAAAGTTAGCTAGATCTTCAATGAGACATTGCAGGGATCTAGCTTGCGGACTTAATATAAAACTTGAGTCATCGGGCATACATGGACACCTTTGTTTTTAAGCCTTGGATTTCAAATCCTCTAATGTTGTTATTGGATCTGATTTTAATAGCTAGCATTTCGATGGCCATAACGAATAGATATGGTGACAGAGGACACCGTTGTTTAACTCCTCTTGACAGTTCAAAACTCTCTGAGAAGTAGCCGTTATTTACTATTTTACACCTGGGGCTACTATACATAATTTTTTACCCATTTTATAAGAGAATTACCGAAATTGGAAAAATCCAGGCATTTATAAATAAAATCCAGTCTTACTTTATCAAATGCCTTTTCAAAATCCGGTATAAATACCAGGCCTGGCTTCTTAGATGTTTCATGATGTTCTATTATTTCTAGTAGTTGTCATATATTATCTCCAATGTATTGTCCATGTAAAACACCTGTCTGATCAGGATGAACAATACCTGGTAAAACCCTTTTAATTCTGAGTGCTATGCATTTCACTAGTATTTTTGCATCACAATATTGAAGTGTAAGGGGCCTCCAGTTTTTAAAATAGACTGGGTCTTTATATTTGCCATGTGGGTCTTGTTATAATAATAGAGAAATCAGACCTTCCTGCTAAGTACATGACAGACTACCATTTCTATAGGAGTAGTTAAAACAAATCTAACAATGGAGCTTTTAGAATATCAAAAAAGGCTTGCTATACCTCTACCGGTATGCCATCAAACCCTGGGGTTTTTCCAGACTGAAAGGATTTAATAGCCTCAAAAAGTTCTTCCTCTGTAATTTGGCCTTCGCATTGATCTTTTTGTAAATTGGTTAATTTTCCATTTTTTATATTATTTGGAAAGAATTCCTTACCGTAATCTTCATTCAGTGGGAGAGGATGAGACGGAAAAGAGAACATCTGTCTAAAATAGTTAGCTGCCTCTTTTAAAATATAATTCAGAGAATCATAGATGACTCCGTCTTCAGTAACGAGTTTCTGCAAATTCTTTTTGTTAGCTTTCTGTATTGGAGATTCAGGAATAATTTTGTGCATTTTTCTCCATATTCCATCTAGTTTGCTTCATTTTTGTTCTTTTTTTTTCATTCTTGAATAAGTTCCTCAAGTTCTTTTTGTTTTTCCTCTAACTTATTTTGTATCTCTGTAGTATCGTTTTTATTGCTACTACCTGTACTATTAGTTCATGGATTTCCCTTGTTAGTCTTTTCTCTTTAGCCAGAAACTGCTTTTTTATTATTGATGAATATTGAATTGAATGACCTCTGAAGGTACATTTAAAGGTATCCCAAACAATAAAGGGATTTGCTGAACCTATATTATACTGGAAAAATTCAGTTATAAATTAATTTGTCTTAGTTAAAAATAAGTTGTCCTCCAGTAAACTTTGATTAAATTTCCAATATACCCGTCCACGTGGAAAATCTATAAGAGTTTTGTGAATGCCAATTAGATGATGATCCGATCGCATTCTGTCTCCTATTAAAACTTTTTTAACCTTTGATGCAAGATAGAAAGAGACAAGAAAGTAGTCAAGATGACTAATTAAGTCTCCTCCACGTACGTATATCTCACTAGMTTTTAGTATCCAAATATCCACTATTTCTAATGTGTCCATAATATTTGTGATTTCCTTCAGGGCACGGTGATGATAGTTTGTAGAGTGATTCCCTTTACGGTCCAATGAGGTACTTAACACTGTGTTATAGTCTCCTACCATAATGATTTGATAATTTGTTGCCTGTAAGTTCAATAAATTGCTATAAATGTTTTTGAAGAAGTATGGATCATCCTGATTTGGACCATATAGATTAATGAGCCAAATCTCTTTTTTGTCCACTTGCATATTCAAAAGGATCCACCTTCCTTGCGAATCATTCCTGACTATTTGCACATTCAGATCGAAATTTTTGTTAATTAATATCATCACACCTTTTGAGTTCCTTTGTCCATGACAGAAAATGATTCCACCACCCCATTCCTTTTCCCACGCAACTTCATCTAAGGATGTTGTGAGTTTCCTGTAAACTGTATATGTTATATTCCTTTTCTCTTAGCCACGTAAAGACTGATCTTTTTTTTWTTTTTATCTGCTAAACCGTTATAATTATAACTGGCTATACTTATTTCACCCCTTACCATAACTAGACACTATTCTCAGTCTAAATTGACCATAATTAGTGCTTCTAAAGTTACTGCCATCAGAGGTATTATGACGGTCAAAACTAGAGTTTTCAAATGTCTGATATTTAGAATTCAAGAAGTAGGTTCTAGCAATATTTGTTTTATTCCCTTGCCTGTTTACCTGTGAGCCAATGTCACAGATGTTAGAAAATTGAGACAAGATATTATGTGTGTAGTAAATCTGAGTATGTTGATGTGTATGATATTGGATGTGATTTAGTGAGAGTGTGTACAATGTCTGTATAAGAGTAAGACTATAACGTGTGATGTCCAAAAAATAATAACTCTGCCAATTTGCATGGTTGAGTGTCTATGTGTGTAACATGTAGTGCGTATAGCCTTGATATTCATGATGATAATTGTAATCCATATCGTATCACCGTCATAGTTGCCATCATAATTACCTTTAACATCATTGAAAAACACATCCCAGCATTTCCATAGCAATTGATGTTTCACATGATCATAAAAGAGACCTTGCATTACTTTAGACCTTATATTACTCTCACTACAGTACAAATGTATTCCGTACAATATGTTATTATTCCCCAATGCCTCTATTCTGATATCTCCCCTTGCTTGCTGTAAACATATATAAACTTGCAGACAAATACATAAAAAATATAGAAAAACAATAAACACATAACATTTTAAAACAGTTATTGACAATAGAGAGAGAGAAGAGAAGAAGAACGAGAGCGAGATCAGCTGTGTGTGTGTGTGTATGTATAAGTCCGTATGTGTAAGCGAGCATGTAATTGAGTACGTGTGTGTTCATATCTACTTCATAATGTTTAGATATTTTTACAGTTCCCATACCTTCTTTTTTTCGTAACCTGAATTCCCTGTAGAATTTAGTACAGCCATGGTGTTATGGAGCTGTCTCGGATAAGCTGTCCATCTATAAAGAGCTTGTCCACAATGATAAAGGCACGCTTACCCTTCTCCCGTTGTTGACTTTGTAGCGGATACAGTCTCTTACGACGTTCGTTTTTCTCCCTTGGAAATTGGTAATTGAGACCGAATTTGGTCCCTTTAAGCTCCCTTCCCCTGCTTTTGATCAGCTCCTTTTGTTGGTAGTGTTCAAATTTTGTAATGATCGGTCGAGGACCCTTGGTCTTGTCGGTCAAAGCTCCAAGTCTTTGTACTCGGTGGAAAGCCACCTTGTTTACAGTCTCTATAGGAAGTTTCAAGGCGGATTGCATGGATTCTCTGATCGCGCCCTCTGGATTATTGGATGCGTCATCAGGAATCTCAGGGGAAAAAAATATTTTCACACATGCTACGACTTTGTATGTCTAGTAGCGACTCCTTCATCACCCTATTTTCCCTGAATAGGCAATCCATGTTGGAATCGTGTATTTTTACCTTGGCTGTGAGTGCCTTGCTGCTACTGTTTATGTTTATGTATGCTGCTACTACTGTTTATTATCTATCCTGTTGCCAGTGTTGGAAAAAATACCCAATTGTCATACCTGAGTAAAAGTAAAGATACCTTAATAAAAAGGACTCAAGTAAAAGTGAAAGTCACCTAGTAAAACACTACTTGAGTAAAACCCTTTTTTTTATCTTTTTTTTTATCTACTTAAGTATCAAAAGTAAATGTAATTGCTAAAATATACTTAAGTATCAATAGTAAAAGTATACATCATTCCTAATATTAAATCAAACAAGACGGCATGATTTTAATGTTTTTTTTTTAATTTATGGATCGCCAGGGGCACACTCCAACACTCACACATCATTTACAAACAAAGCATTTGTGTTTAGTGAGTCTGCCAGATCAGAGGCAGTAGGGATGACCAGGCATTTTCTTCTGATAATTGCATTAATTGGACAATTTTTCTGTCCTGCTAAGCATTCAAAATGTATCAAGTACTTTTAGGTGTCAGGGAAAATGTATGGACTAAAAAGTATATTATTTTCTTTAAGTAGTACTTTAAAGTATTTTTACTTAAGTACTTTACACCACTGCCTGTTGCCTAGTCACTTTATCTCTTCCTATATGTACATATCTACCTCAATTACCTCGTACCCCTGCACATCTACTTGGTACTGGTACCCTGTATATATTATCGTTACTCATTGTGTATTTATTTTTCTATTATTTCTCTTTTTTTCCTCTCTGCATTGTTGGGAAGGGCCCATGAGTAAGCATTTCACTGTTAGTCTACACCTGTTTGTGACAAAAAAAAATGATTTGAAGAGAAACAGAAGAATAAGAAAAACCAAGACTGAAAAAACAGAGAATCTCATGACATACATTCATTTTACTATACTGTACCTCTCACTGACGTCCTTGACCTCGGGGAGCTTGGAGAAGAGCCACTGTCTGTCCTGGGTCCCCAGACACTCCCCCAGCTCCTGGGACAGCATAAAATGGTCCACTGCGATGGTCAGGCTCCGAATGTACGACGCCTCTGACGTCACCAGCTCAAACTTGGCCTGTGATGAGGAGACATTATGGGCCTTTAGGAAACAATAGGCACACCTCTCACTCACAATTAAAAACATGATACTTTATTTATCTAAATATGAAAAATTAAATACTTTATCTAAATATTAAAATCATGACGTTATCATGAGACATTATAGGGAAACAGAGTTCAAATAAATCTATGAATTTAATGTTATGATCACAAATGTTATATCAAAATATGTTTTCTCAATACAGGGGGTGCTGTTTCCACTTTGGAAAATATCGTCTCCAAATTAAACTGCCTCATACTCAATTCTTGCTCGTACAATATGCATATTATTATTACTATTGGATAGAAAACAATCTCTAGTTTCTAAAACCGTTTGAATTATGTCTGTTGGTGAACCAGAACTCTTTCTACAGCGAAAATCATGACAGGACATGCGAAGGTCAGAAAAATAGTCTCTGTTCTCAGATCAGTTTAAAGCTCTGTGTGTGCCCTATGGATCAAAATGAACTGCACCCGCCTTCCCCTGGATGTCAGTAAACCAATGAGAAGTGGAATGGAGTCTCTACGTATTTCTCAGAGTTTATAAAAGGCAATGGAGTGACATGTACGTTTTTTGGACGCTCGCCAAGTTGCAAGAGAGGCATCGAATGCTAATAGCTCTTGTTATCGGCCTAAGATATATCCGTCTGTGATTTAATCGATATAGTGTTTAGAAACATCATAACGAAGTTATTTGAAACCGATTTATATCAGTTTATGCGAGATATTGCTATTTTTCGGAATTTTCGTAGTATTGCGTTTGAGGATTTGGACATGTGTGTGCCACGTAGCTATTGTTAGCTGCTAGTTCCGAAGTTGAAGAAGGACGTTTACAACAAAGCAACGATTCTTTTGGACAAAGGACACCTTGCCCAAGATACTGATGGAAGCTCGTCCAAAAGTAAGAACTATTTATGATTTTATTCCGTATTTATGTGGAAAAATGTAAACGCATTTGTCGGCCATTGTTGCGGCACTAGTCTGGCTGCAACGCACACTGTATGTCTAGTAACGTTAATTTTAAAAATCTAACTCAGCGGTTGCATTAATAACTAATGCATCTTTCATTAGCTGGCCAACCTGTATTTTTTTAGTCAATCTAATCGATAAATAATCGTAAACTTAGGTGCCTTTCCAAGATGGCGCCGGCCAGAATGCATGCCATGTTTTGACAGATTACATTGGCATAACCACGATTTGTGATGCTAAATATGCACATTTCGAACAAACTCTATATGCATTGTGTAATATGATGTTACAGGACTGTCATCTGAAGAATTCTGAGAAGGTTAGTGAAAAAATAATAATATATTTTGTGGTGATAACGTTATCGCGCTTTTTGCCTTGAATCAATGCTGGGGTGATGTTAGCTCATGTGGTATGCTAATATAACGATATATTGTGTTTTCGCTGTAAAACACTTAGAAAATCTGAAATATTGTCTGGATTCACAAGATCTGTGTATTTCAATTGCTGTACGCTGTGTATTTTTAAGAAATGTTTTATGATGATTAATTAGGTAATACACGTTGCTCTCTGTAGTTTATTCTAGTCGCTTTGGTGAGTTTTGTGATAGTGGCTGCAATGGTAAACTATGATTTATACCTGAAAAATGCACATTTTCTAAAAAAACATATGCTATACCATAAATATGTTATCAGACTGTCATCTTATGAAGTTGTTTCTTGGTTAGTGGCTATATATATCTTTATTTAGTCGAATTAGTGATAGCTACTGATGGAGTAAAAAACTGTGGAGTAAAAAAAGTGGTGTCTTTTGCTAACGTGGTTAGCTAATAGATTTACATATTGTGTCTTCCCTGTAAAACATTTTAAAAATCAGAAATGATGGCTGGATTCACAAGATGTTGGTCTTTCATTTGCTGTATGCTGTGTATTTTTCAGAAATGTTTTAGGATGAGTATTTTGGTAATTGACGGCGTCTCTGTAATTATTCTGGCTGCTTCCAACGCTATTTCAGATTGCAGCTGCAATGTAGAACTGTGATTTAACTGAAAATATGCACATTTTTCTAAAAAAACATATGCTATACCATAAATATGTTATCAGACTGTCATCTTATGAAGTTGTTTCTTGGTTAGTGGCTATATTATCTTTATTTAGTCAAAATTGTGATAGCTGCCCATGCAGGAAAAAAATGGTGGAGAAAAAAAAGTTGTGTCTTTTGCTTATCGTGGTTAGCTAATAGATTTACATATTGTGTCTTCCCTGTAAAACATTTTAAAAATCAGAAATGATGGCTGGATTCACAAGATCTGTATCTTTCATCTGGTGTCTTGGACTTGTGATTTAATGAGATTTAGATGCTAGTATTTACTTGTGACGCTATGCTAGGCTATGCTAGTCAGCTTTTTTACTGTGGGGGGTGCTCCCGGATCCGGGATTGGGAGGAACTAGAAGTTAACGAAATAGGTAATTCATCCAATAGATGAAACAGATCAACTTGGCTGGCTAATTGGATATGCTAAAATCCTGTAGTGCTGCCATAGACATGGATAGAGGCTGCAATTTCCACAAAAGATAGGACATCGGGCACACCTTCTATCCATCTCTATGAGTGCTTCCCAAATCCCAATCTGGCTTGATGTCATCCTCATGTTCTCACCTCCTGTAGTTTGCGCTCCACGTTGCTGAAGTTGTCCAGCTGACCACTGGTCCGGACATCAGGGATGTCTTGCCACAGCGAGAAGGCGGAGCCTCGTGARGAGGAGCAAAAGGAGCTGGATGGAGACAGATTAGATGGAGATGGAGTCTCCCCAGCCCCTTCCTCCCTTAGCCCCTCCTCCTCAGCACCTGGCTCCTCCCCCTGCTGCCTCAGGATTTCTCGGTTGATTGCAACATCACTGTACTCCTGGTACAGAATTGCTGAGGAGAGAGAAAGAGAGAGAGAGAGATGAGAATATTGAGTAAGAAGAGTACATAGTGGTGATTGAGAATTAAAATCAATATTGCAGAAAGTAAAAAAAATACTTTCAGATATTATGTTGTTATGTAGCATGTGGTTGAACGAGAGTGGATACCATTGATAATGGAGGTGGAGAATGGAGGTGGAATGAACCAAATTTTTGACACAAGTGGAAAGTAAGACTCACAGCTGGGGAGAAACCGTGACAGACGATTGGATCTGCTGACTGTGGGAGGAGTGCACCAATCATCCTCAATGGATTTCTTCCTCAAACTGTGGGAAAGTAGTATTTATACTTGTTATAACAGTGTTATTCACAGTGGACAACTTTACAACCCACTTCCAGCTAAGATTTGTAGTTTCAATTTGTGAGTTTAACTTTGATATAATACACCCATTTTAGCTGTTAAAACACACTTTTTGATTGTGAATCCGGTGCTACGTCGATGTTGTTGCGTATTATTGTCAGCAGATGGCAGTTGCGGTGCAGGTCCTACTGGACTATGGGGGGCGCTGTCACTGGCACCACCTGAGCCACGATGCCTGGAAGTGGACTTATCTGGAGAGGAAGAAAGTAGATGGAGGTGGATGGAACCTAGCAAACACACAACCACTACAGAATGTTGTCTCAAGATTAAACATCCTCTTACATAGAAAACAGCTTTCCAAAATTGGTTATAGCATTTGCTGTCAAAAACCTCATGTCTAACACATCCCGCTGCAGTGGTGCTCAACCCTGAGGCAGGACACTCACAGTCAGAGCTGAAGTTGCTGGGGTTCTGCCTGTCACGGGAGGCCACGCGAGCTGACAGCGACTTGCCAAGCTTTAGTGTGAACGAGTTCTTCCTCTGGGAAAGCTGTAGCCGTGAGATCAGTTCCGAGGCTGAGAAGCGACGCCGCTCGTGTTCCGCCATACTGGAGCGGGCTAAAGAGCTTCCTCCGGTGGCCGAGGAATTCTCTACAGCCCCACAGTTCAAGACAGATGAGTGCTCTGACAACTGCAGCGGCTCTGCGGAAAAAGGTGGAGTCTTTCGGGGGTTGGGTGTCCCCCCTGTTGATGAGGGACTCGTGGCATCTACAGGGTCTCCCCCGATGTCCTCCTCCAGGAAGGAATCGAAGGGTCCGGGGAAGAGGTAGTCGCCATCCAGAATGGGGCTGACCAGAGAATCATCACTCAGGCTGTCTGGTGAGTACACTCGCATCTTACGCCCTAGGACACAACACAAAAAAGACTGAGGTGAAGACTTCTCTGCAAACTAAAGCCAGTCATATTGGATATGGCCTTGTACAAAATATTTCCGAAGTAAGATTTGAAGTGTGATTTTGATGTCCTACAGATGACAAAATGAAGGGGGAAAGAAACATTCTCCTGACGAGGACTAACAGAGAGTTGACAAAGTGGAATGGATAGATACTGTACTTACGGATTGACTTTTCCTTGAGTGAGCCCTGTGACGTCCTCCTCTGGGGTCGACAGGTGTCTGGGGTCTGCAGCTCCGGAGGCTCATGTGAGGATGGAGAGCCAGGTGGCTGAGAGTTACAGTAGTCTGTGTCCCTGTACAGGGAGGACAGAGGGAGGAACAGGGGCAGGCTGAGGGCTGTGTGGAGGGGACYAAACACCGTCGACACCACCATGGGTCTCTCACACTTCTCTTGCCCTGGAGTGTCAGTCCTCCTATCTTCCCGGATAAAAAGCTCAACGTCGCCCCCTAGCATCTGAGAGTGTGAACTCAGGTCCATATCAGTATCAGTGTCTTGATCAGGGTTACTCCTCCAGCCGCCATTTTCTGCTTCAGTCCTTGTGTGTTTGCGATGATTCAGAGGCAAAGGGGTGGAGTGCTGAGCGTCTGCAGTAGGTGATCCATGGCCGTTGTCGCTGGGGGTCACAGGCGGCTGCAGCTCCTGCTGACACACGGCGATGTGGTTGTGCTGGCACTGCCGCAGGAGAGGCCTGTCGTCCCGGGCCTCGCTCAAAGCCTGGGACTCGCCTGAGACCGGGAACCACATGCTGGGACACTCTCCTCGGCAACGGAAGGCATGGAGGTGAGGCTGGAAGTCAGGGAGAGGGGAGAATCCATACCCGGGAAGCATGACTGAGAGAACACATGGGAAATGCAGAAGAAAGGAGAAACAAGTTTTTATGCTAACATAGTATCCTCTTGCCATATCTGGTAAAACAGCACCCACTGAGCATGGTTACATGCACACAATAATACAATTATTATGGATAGTCAGATTAATATAATAGTGTGTTTAAAACATTTACATGCTTTGCAAGAATAACCATTTCCCTAATAATCCTGTTTACATGGACATATTTGAAATCAGGCTACCTGATGGGACTTAAATGCAGAAAATCGGTTTTGCAGGGGTATCTGTGTTCGGTCGGACATATAAAGTTTGCATGTTAAACTCACTTCACGCACGCATATAAGGGAGGCTTGCGCTACAGGTGCTGGCACATGTGCAGATCGAATTCACAGCCGTACTGCTGATTAAACTATTTACATGTCTAATAATTTGAAAGAAAAAAGGAAACCAGGTGTTTTAATCGACGTATGCTTACTTAGATTTTGACAAGCAGAGTAAGGTGCTTACATGACTATTTCCATACTTGGCCTTGTGCCATAATCAGTTTAATATCGAATGATGTGTGCACTCAGTGTAGGCTATATTGTATTCACTAATCACTATTAAAGGAACACTTCATCATTTGGTCTCTCATTCAGGCTTCCCTCTATACGAGACATGARATGTTAAATTGAAAAACTGAGTGAGACAGCTATTAACCACTGGTGGAGACAGTTATATCCTTATATGGAAGGTGTTGCTGTTGTACATAAAGCAAACCTGCGTCGTTTTGTACCAAATGCAGTACAAAACCACTCATCCGCTAGTTAGTTTATAGTTTGTGTATGCCAAAACAAATCAGGTCCCCTTCACAAATAATTGTCATGGTTTTGTAATGTATACTGTTATCAAATAGTATGTTTCCTGAAATACTTTCAGTTTGTTCTCTCTCACACATTGTGTAACAATCTGTTGTGGGCAGTGTGAAATATGTACTGTATACTCGCTAAGGAAGATGTCTGTTCATTGGAGAAAAATGGCGGTTGAACATGGATGCATGAAACCCCCTGTCCTCTAGGTCTGGCTCTGTGCGGCTGCTGAGCCGTGTCTTCCTGTTCTAATTAAAGACTGCACCACACACAGCTCTCAGCCCCCTGTACTTATCCTCTAACTACCCCCCCCATCCCCCCCCCCCCGTACACACACACACACACACACACACACACACACACACAACCTCCTTTATCTACAGATGGCATGCTGAGCCAGGCCAGAGCCACACACATTCAGCCATAACCCTTCAACGTGCACCCAAACCAAGTGAGACTACATATTCAGCCCTCGTCACCTTTCACCTGACAATATAGACCCATCTATCTCTCACAGTGTTTAATCTTTAACCTGGATGTTATGACATGATCAGCAGTCTAGAGATTCAGAGAGACCGAGAGAAGGGAGAGGGATTCTGAGAGATTGAGGGAGAGAAAAAGAGAGAGTGACCCACAAATGATTCCCCCACTGAGCCATGAAAATTAGGTCGGCACTTTACGCTAGTGTTACTTACTATAAACAAATTGGGGGGAATTCAGACTGGAGTTACATGCATGTAACTTAAGCACTTTTCTTTCTATGCGTATTCTTGCCTTGAACTTAAGCATGGGGAAATGCCAGTGCCAGCAAGGTACGGTACGCATTTGGGGAGGAGATCAAACAAATGTGTGTGTCTACATACGCAGTATTCTGACCTTGACTTAATTGACGAATAATTCTATCACCTGAACGCGTGAGGAAACAATGAATAAGGTTAAGTGTACCTGTCAGTTCCAAGTGGAAAAAGCATCTATACTGAAGAAAAATATAAACGCAACAGGTCCCATGTTTCATGAGCTGAAATAAAAGATCCCAGAAATGTTCCAAATGCACAAAAACGTAATATCTCTCAATTTTTGTGCACAAATGTGTTTATATCCCTGTTAGTGAGCATTTCTCCTTTGCCAAGATAATCCATCCACCTGACAGGTGTGGCATATCAATAAACTGATTAAACAGCATGATCATTATACAAGTGCACCTTGTACTGGGGACAATAAAAGGCCACTAAATGTGTAGTTTTGTCACACAGCACAATGCCACAGATGTCTCAAGTTTTGAGGGAGCGTGCAATTGGCATGCTGATTGCAGGAATGTCCACCAGAGTTGTTGGCAGATTATTTAATGTGCATTTCTCTATCATAAGCCACCTCCAACATTGTTTTAGAGAATTTGGCAGTATGTCCAACTGGCCTCACAACTGCAGATCACGTGTATTTTTTTCCATTTATTTAGCTAGGCAAGTCAGTTAAGAACAAATTCTTATTTACAATGACAGCTAAACTCAGACGACGCTGGGTCAATTGTGCGCTGCCCTTGGGACTCCCAATCACGGCTGGTTGTGAAACAGCCTGGAATCGAACCAGGGTCTGCTGTGATGCCTCTAGCACTGAGATGCAGACGTAGTGCCTTAGACCACTGCGCCACTCGGGAGCCCACACCAGCCCAGTATTTTTGTCTGTAATAAAGCCCCTTTGTGGGGAAAAACTCATTCTGATTGGCTTGGCCTGGCTCCCCAGTGGGTGGGCCTATGCCCTCCCAGGTCAACCCATACCCGTGCCCCTGCCCAGTCATGTGAAATCCATAGATTAGGGCCTAATGATTTTTCTCTCGACATGTGTGCACATTACAAACTTTCATTCATAGGCTAGGTTGTAGCAACCTCATGATTGGTATAGGGGAAATTTGAGTATCATGTAGTATAAACCTATTGATCTTACATTGAATTGGGTGAATGGAATATGAATGACTGTCATCTAATTTGCTGTAATAGAAATAAGGCCATGCTCATGAACAACAATAATCGTATTCCCTCATCTTAAATGGCACCGACCGCCACTGATAAAAGGTACAATAAGACAGTATCCAGTCCAAGTCACTCTTTCTCTACAGAAAAACATGTAACACCTTGCAACCCTGCAATGTCTGCCCATTCCATCTAGACACCTAATCTACTCAGAACTACCAACAAGGGCATCTCCATAAATGCATCCGAGTAAGTTATGTATTCCATTCAAAAGGCTTAAAATTTGCCTTTGGTTGTATAGTGTTATTTGGGAGTGTTATGGACTTTGGCGTAGGCGTTTCCCCTGTAATTGTAGTAGGCCACAATAAGAAAGAATGTCTACATCGTTAATGAGTAGCTAGTACACTGGAATCTCTTTTATAACAGTTTTGATTAAAGAACAATGTTCGACATTTTTTTAATGTGCGACATAATCCCTTATCAGACTCATAACATGGATACCATAAATTCAATTTTGATGCATCGTTATAAAAACTCTCCATTCCTGTATCATCAGCCACTTTAAGTTAGCATGTTAGCATAGTTTGAACTCTTTGGTAATAATGTCATGGTTAAGGTTGCAAAATTCCGGGAACTTTCAATAAATTCCCTGGTTTTCCAGAAATCCTGGTTGGAGGATTCCCGGATTTCCTGCTTATTCCCTCCTGATTCCGGGCTACCTCCAACCGGGATTTCAGGAAAACCAGGGAATTTATTGAAAGTTACTTTCATTCCTAGTCATAGTCATACATCACTCACTCTGGCATGGGAATCATGGGATTCACTGCAGATAAACAAAACACATTGTGACGGTCACAATTTTCAAGTGGTAATAATAATAGGGTATGATGACTGGTGTCACTGTTTGGATTGATCAACAGCCTTTCAACAGTCCGTCCTCCTCAATCTCAAACAATTTGCATACATCGCTCTTTCCAGTTTCAAAGGGAAACCATAAGTCAGGGGACAGACAGAGACCTGTCCTGAAGATGTGCGTCCAGAGTTATGGGGTCTGTTATGGGATGTGTGTGTTTGAGCAGGCAGAGTGGAGTGGCCTGGCGGTGTGGTGTGACCCCATCCTGTATGTGTGTGAGAAGGCAGTGAAGCCCTGTCACATCAGGACACTAATTTCCCTGTAGTAGACTGGGGGACTCTGCCACTATGCCTTAGACATAATATATACAGTACAGTATTTCACACCATTGGACTCTACACTATGCTGGTGATACTGAGGATACTGAGATGAAAATTACATGAAATGTATTTACAATGAAACCCCACCTGAAAAGCAATTGCAACTTCAAACACTCAGAACCACCTACTGCGACCTTTTTCCCAAAATCAAAAGACTAAAGTCTCTAGTCATAGACATGAAAGGCTGGATAGATGTTTTTAAAAAGGGGCATTCAGATTTTCATTTGTCTGCTCCAGACCCACAGGTGAGGTTCTGAGGCCATGGAGCAGAAAGAAATCCCCCTTAATGTTGATACTTGGTGTGGGTCCTAATCCTGTTCAGAGCCTGGGGCAGCTACTCCTTCCCTATTAAGACATACTGACAACCTGGCTTACCCTGACACAAACAATGGACATACAAGGAGCACCTTGAGGGACAGACACACCTGAGCCTAGCGAGAGAGGGATTTCAGCTGTCTTTGATTGAAAGAGACAAAACATTAGAAAGGTGTCCTGTTAAATATATGACCTCCGACAATCTCGGACTTGTTGCTCGAGAGTCGCGATTCCAGCTAACAGACAGCACAAACAACAATATATTATTTAAAAGCCCACAAAAATGTGGAGAATCTCGCATGTAAATGACAAGACATGTGCAGCTTTGCCTTCCCCCTCTTGGGCGCTAGTACACCCTGCCCCCTCCACAATACTACCCCCCCCCCCCCCCCCCCCCCCCCCACAACCCCCCCCCCCCCCCCCCCCCCCCTCCAAGAGACAGCCTGGGTGAGGGAAGAAGAGCAGCATACTCGGTTTAGTCAGGGGGATGAGTTTTAGACCTGGGTTCAAATACTATTTAAAATCATTAAAAAAAACTTGAGCTGTTCATTTCAACAGAGCTTCCCTGCTGCAATGAACCAATAAAAAAGTCCCAAAAGTGTAGCTAGCACCTAGCACTCTAGGCAGGCTAAAGCAAACCCTCAAAGTATTTGAAAGATTTCAAAAGGAATTTGAGTTCATGAAAGGAAGTACACTTGTTTCTTCACTCAATTCAGATATAAAAAGTAGGCTACTGATGAACTACAGACCTGTCATCACAAAGCAAACGGAAGGCCTGAGATATTTGTACTTTTCAACAACCTTTTGTCAGATCCACTCAAACAGCTTTGTAGGTGTTCTCGGCACCCAAACTGTCAATCAAAGATTGTTTGATGATCTGATCATGGGCCACTGTACATACTTTGAACATTCTGCTGATGCATCTCTTGTATTCATCTACCTCCTGTTTTCTCTCATTCCCTGTGTCTGTTTTCTCCTTCTTTCTCTGCTCCAGTTTGGAACCAAGCCAGCATTTTTTTGTCCTACTCTCTCCTTTATCTTCCGGACAGGTATGGACAAGTCAACTGAGGGCTGCTTGTTTTGAAACATGATCAGGGTAGGTAGAGAACCCACCTCGAAGCTGACCATGTAGTAGGTCTTGCAGGAATATTTGCTTTTGCCTGTGGGGCGAAGCTACAAATGAATAAAAAAAACAGAGAAGGAAAAAGCACAGCATCATTAGGATTAGGAGGTGAATTGGCACGAGGACAAAGTACTCTATAGTTCTCTCGCAAGTTGGCATATAAATTAGACGCTGTACCTTGCAGCCATATCTGGGGTTCATTATTTAACAGAATCCTAACAGGGAAAACTGAAGGGATTAACTCATGAAGAACACTGTACAACTCTCTTTGATWAAAAAAACTGTTGAACTTTATTGTGGGACAGAAATGTATTCTTGTGCATGTGTGACACCTGCCCCATACCATGTTAGATGCTGTGGGCTGGGGCCATAGCCAACTCAGTGCTTGGAACAGCCTGCAGGCTTCAGCTCTAGACAGGTGTGCAAGCAACACTGTTAGGACGGGCATTTCACACACAGCCCCAGGGCCCCACTGCTCACGCTCATTTGTGAATCTAATCTTTTTCAAACACTTTCAAAATATGAGATATCATCCAGGGAAAAAGAACACACTGTTTGGTTGTTTTATGTTATGAATGTTTAGATGTATCCTTCCCGCCCTTCCAAGTTTGATCAATGTACGTATCAACAGGATTTCACTACAGAAAATGTGTCAAAACTTCAATAATCAATAGTATTTTTTTAATTATATGTACATGATAGAGACATTCGACTAGTGATTGCTTTATGCTCTGACAGATGAGGGCCAGCAAGCTAACTTCCAAATTCATTACCGACCAGCCCCCAAACAAGAACCTTTGACAAATGCAGGCACTTTGCACATTCCCTGAATAGCTAGGCTCTCGTCATTCCTCAAAAATGTCTCAGTAATCTGCAACAGGAGACAAACAAAAGGACTGGACTTTCCACATGCAACAGAAAAAAGAGCTGCCACTAAGCCAAAGGATAAGAAAGTGGTTTGCCCCGCTCCATTTATTTTATGGGTGGGTTGTCTTCTCAGAGTTCATCAAACGAAAAAAACATCATTTTGGAAACCAGGTCAAAGCAAATAGTGAGGGCAAAGCATTTAACATAATACAAAAAGCTGTGTAGGTCTCACCACCCTACCCCTCCTCTCATGTTCAGTTCTCCTAATTCAAAGCCAGACCGTGTGTCTAAGGGCTAGCCATACAGCTAGGATTGCATGCAACAGTTGGATGGATGGATGGGAAGGATGTGGCACAGCGTCCTGTCTAGCTTCCCTGCAGTGGCAGTGCATGTAGATGCACATAGTCAGATACACCTCCAGCCACCCACACCCATACCAATGCATATGTGTACACTCAGGCACAAGTGCACACAACGCACACACACAATCTGAGTGACAGGTGATGGGGCAGGTGCTCCAGACTCAGAGAGATGGAGGGGAGGGAGAACAGGGGAGTATGGAGGTAAGGTGAAGGAACGGGTTGGAGGGGAGGGCGAAGAGGTGGAGGGGTGTACTGCAGTAAATTGAGTTGTAAATCTGAAGGCACATCACTCTCGAATTCAAAAATATATATATATCTGTCACGTGTGCAAACTCTCCTGCCTCTAGGTCACCAGGCTGTTGTTATGGCGCACACCTGTCACCATCGTTATGCGCATCAGCGCATAATGACACTCACCTGGACTCCATCACCTCCTTGATTACCTGCCCTTTATATTTCACTCCCTTTGGTTTCTTCCCGAGTCGTCATTGTTTCTGTTTCATGTCTGTGCGTTGTATTATGTTTCGTTTATTGATTAAATCACTCAATCCCTGAACTTACTTCCCAACTCTCAGCGCACACGTTACATTATGACACCTCACCTAAGGGAAGCATCAGGAATAGTTTTTTTGTTATTTTTGTTTTGGTGGTGATGTCGGGTCCGGGTGTCAGAACCGGAGCTACCTGGGAGGCCTCAGCTGGTTTGTCGGATTCCCATGCCTCGGTGAGTTCAACAGGCTCCCCTGCCTCAGCGGGCTCGARGGGCTCCCATGCCTCAGCGGGCTCGACGGGCTCCCATGCCTCAGCGGGCTCGACGGGCTCCCATGCCTCAGCGGGCTCGACGGGCTCCCATGCCTCGACCGAGACAACCGGGGAGGTCTCAGCCGGCCCATCAGGCTCTCACGTCTCAGCCGGTTCGGGGAGGGGGTACTGTCATGTATGCTCTCTCCGGCGCCCTAGGTCACCATGCTCCCGAGCCTCAGCTGGATTGACAGGTTCCCGCGCCTTAGCAGAGGTGACCGGTCTGCTCCTGATCGCCAGGATCGTCCCTGTGGTTGGCGTCCTGCGGCCGGAGCCGCGCGATGAAGAGGAGGTACTGTCACGTATGCTCTCTCTCCGGCACTCTAGATCGCCGTGCACCCGCGCCTTAGCAGAGGTTACCGGTCAGCTCCTGATCCCTGGGATCGTCATTTTGGTCGGCTTACTGTGGCTGGAGCCTTGCGTCTGGGAGGGGGTACTGTCACGTGTGCTCCCTCTCCGGACTCTAGGTCACCAGGCTGCTAGTTATGGCGCACACCTGTCACCATCGTTACGCGCATCAGCGCATAATGCTACTCACCTGGACTTCATCACCTCCTTGATTACCTGCCCTTTATAAGTCACTCCCTTCGGTTTCTTCCCGAGTCCTCATTGTTTCGGTTTCATGTCTGTGCATTGTTCGTGTTTCTTGTTTTGTATTATGTTTCATTTATTGATTAAATCACTCACTCCCTGAACTTGCTTCCCGACTCTCAGCGCACTCGTTACACTATCACTCAAGGAGGTCCATCATTCAACTATTAACTGACAGCAAAAAAAACTTAGTATATCCACATTGGTTAGTTATCATGTTATGACTAAGTTTATAGTAAGACACAGGTAATTTTGCAGGAAAAATTGATCACTGGCTCAGTGATAAAGGCAAAAACATGTTGAACCAACATTCTATCAGTCAACATACCTACGAACATCAATGGAATATTTGGTTGAAAACGCAAGGTCAAGGATCATGTGCTACTGTGCTACTGTACCATTGCATTCACATAAATAGACACTCTGTGATACTGTGAAAGGTTTCCACCACAGCTGTGTTGTTGTCTGTGGTGTCTGAGTCAGTCAAGTTATGGCTGTCTCCTTCACCTCTCCCAGACAACAAACATTACTATATGGCTGTGACTATTCAGACTGTGGGCAGACATTTATGGTCTGATTCAAAGAGCACTTTAGTCACTCAATTTTACAGATGATTTGTTCCGGTATATTTTAGCATATTTGCCTATATGGTGAAATTACCATGTCAATACTTTCCTTCCCACAACGATAAATTGTAGTGCTAAAATTGCATGCTTAGGAGCAAAACACTGAGGGGCCGATTCKGACCCGAGTTAAGCGTGCGTAAATGGAACGTATTTCCCTTTTTATCCACTTTTCTCTCTATGCGAATTCTGACCTTGAACAGCATGCTATTAGCATGCTATTCACCTGCTATTCATTTGGGGTAGAGATCTAATAAATGGAGGTGTGGCGGAGGTGTGTCTACAGATACACTGTATTCTMACCTTGACTTAATTCTCTCATAATTCCACCACCTTTATGCGCGAGGAAACCAAGAATAAGGTCTAGCGAACCTACCGGTTCCAAGTGGAAAAAGCATCTACTTAWTTTTTTTCTGTCAATATAAATAACACCATTCTCCATGCACTATAATTTACATCTTGATAAGAGCTATTGATAAGAGCTAGGTAAATGAGTAATCCGTTTGGATAAGGGGATTGTAAATATAAATGACACTTGTTTTAGATATATTTTACCTTATAATCGCTGGTGACAAATGTGAAACCAGTCATAGGGCAGAAACTGAAGCATATCAACATATCGACTCAGTGGGTTTTGTCCAACATGTCTCTGGACCTACTCACTGCCACAGTCATACTCTGGACCTAGTTTTGTCCCATTGAATAAATGTTGTGGATCTTAATGTTTTTCCTCATAACCCTGGACTAACGGACCACCATTTGATTACATTTGCAATCGCAACAAATAATCTGCTCAGACCCCAACCAAGGAGCATCAAAAGTCGTGCTATAAATTCTCAGACAACCCAAAGATTCCTTGATGCCCTTCCAGACTCCCTCTGCCTACCCAAGGACGTCAGAGGACAAATCAGTTAACCACTTAACTGAGGAACTCAATTTAACCTTGCGCAATACCCGAGATGCAGTTCCCTGGTATACAGAAAATACCCGAGCTCTGAAGCAAGCTTCCAGAAAATTGGAACGGAAATGGCGCCACACCAAACTGGAAGTCTTCCGACTAGCTTGGAAAGACAGTACCGTTGTCACGCCCTGACCTTAGAGATCATTTTTATGTCTCTATTTTGGTTGGTCAAGGCGTGAGTTGGGGTGGGCATTCTATGTTTTTGTTCTATGTTGTCTATTTCTATGTGTTTGGCCGGGTGTGGTTCTCAATCAGAGGCAGCTGTCTATCGTTGTCTCTGATTGAGAACCATACTTAGGTAGCCTTTTCCCACCTGTGTTTTGTGGGTAGTTGTTTTCTGTTTTTGTGTCTGCACCAGACAGAACTTTTGTTCTCTTGTTTGTTGTTTTTGTTCGATTTGGTTTTCGGATTAAATTATGAACACTTTAAACGCTGCACCTTGGTCCACTCTTCCTTCAGCCCACGAAAATTGTTACAACCGTGCAGTATCGAAGAGCCCTCACTGCTGCTCGATCATCCTATTTTTCCAACTTAGTTGAGAAAAATAAGAACAATCCGAAATTTCTTTTTGATACTGTCGCAAAGCTAACTAAAAAGCAGCGTTCCCCAAGAGTGGATGGTTTTCACTTCAGCAGTAATAAATTCATGAACTTATTTGAGGAAAAGATCATGATCATTAGATAGCAAATTACGGACTCCTCTTTAAATCTGCTTATTCCTCCAAAGCTCAGTTGTCCTGAGTCTGCACAACACTGCCAGGACCTAGGATCAAGGGAGACACTCAAGTGTTTTAGTTCTATATATCAAGACACAATGATGAAAATAATCATGGCCTCTAAATCTTCAAGCTGCATACTTTACCCTATTCCAACTAAACTACTGAAAGAGCTGCTTCCTGTGCTTAGCCCTGCTATGTTGAACATAATAAACGGCTCTCTATCCATCGGATGTGTACCAAACTCACTAAAAGTGGCAGTAATAAAGCCTCTCTTGAAAAAGCTAAACCTTGACCCAGAAAATATAAAAAAACTATCGGCCTATATCGAATCTTCCATTCCTCTCAACAAAAAAAATGAAAAAGCTGTTGCGCAGCAACTCATTGCCTTCCTGAAGAAGTATGTGTTGATCGAGTATGTGTTGATCGATGGTATCAAAAGCAGCACTAAGGTCTAGGAGCACGAGGACAGATGCAGAGCCTCGGTCTGACCCCATCATAGTACTGAGACTGCACATGTGAAGGTGGTAAATTACCTTTTAATGGCGTCAGACCGAGGCTCTGCATCTGTCCTCGTGCTCCTAGACCTTAGTGCTGCTTTTGATACCATCGATCAACACATACTTTTGGAGAGATTGGAAACCCAAATTGGTCTACACGGACAAGTTCTGGCCTGGTTTAGATCTTATCTGTCGGAAAGATATCAATTTGTCTCTGTGAATGGTTTGTCCTCTGACAAATCAACTGTTCATTTCGGTGTTCCTCAAGGTTCCGTTTTAGGACCACTATTGTTTTCACTATATATTTTACCTCTCGGGGATGTCATTCAAAAACATGATGTTAACTTCCACTGCTATGCGGATGACACACAGCTGTACATTTCAATGAAACATGGTGAAGCCCCAAAATTGCCCTCGCTAGAAGCCTGTGTTTCAGACATAAGGAAGTGGATGGGTGCAAACTTTCTACTTTTAAACTCGGACAAAACAGAGATGCTTGTTCTAMGTCCCAAGAAACAAAGAGATCTTCTGTTGAATCTGACAATTAATCTTGATGGTTGTACAGTCGTCTCAAATAAAACTGTGAAGGACCTCGGCGTTACTCTGGACCCTGATCCCTCTTTTGACGAACATATCAAGACTGTTTCAAGGACAGCTTTTTTCCATCTACGTAACATTGCAAAAAATCTGAAACTTTCTGTCCAAAAATGATGCATAAAAATTAATCCATGCTTTTGTTACTTAATATGTTAAGAAGCTACTGGACACATCGTCGCGCTTAAGTCGTCTTTCGGCTATACGCCGGTATGAAGGACCTTACACATCAAACTTCATAGTTAGTGCGTGAACACGTACCGGCGTGCTAAAGGTCACTGAGCTAGGAACGCAAAAAAAATTATCATATTACTCCAGTGCTAGCCTCCTACACTGGCTTCCTGTTAAGACAAGGGCTGATTTCAAGCTTTTACTGCTAACCTACAAAGCTACATGGGCTTGCCTCCTACCTATCTTTCCAATTTGGTTGCGCCGTACATACCTACACGTACGCTACGGTCAAAGACGCAGGCCTCTAATTGTCCCTTAGAATTCTAAGCAAACAGCTGGAGGCAGGCTTTCTCCTATAGAGCTCCATTTTTATGGAATGGTTCTGCCTACCATGTGAGAGAACGCAGACTCGGTCTCAACCTTTAAGTCTTTACTGAAGACTCATCTCTTCAGTAGGTCATATGATTGAGTGTAGTCTGTCCAAGGATGTGAAGGTGAATGGAAAGGCTCTGGAGCAACGAACCGCCTTTGCCGGTCTCTGCTTGGCTGGTTCCCCTCTCCTGGGATTCTCTGCCTCTACCCCATACAGGGGCTGATCACTGGCTATACTGGTGCTGAGTCACTGGCTTACTCCATGCCGTCCTAGAGGGGTGCTTCACTTGAAGTGGGTTGAGTCGCTGACGTGTGGTCTTCCTGTGGGTTGGCGCCCCCCTTTGGGTTGTGCCGTGGCGGAGATTCTTTGTGGGCTATACTCGGCCTTGTCTCAGGATGGTAAATTGGTGGTTGAAGATATCCCTCTAGTGGTGTGGGGGCTGGTGCTTTGGCAAAGTGGGTGGGGTTATATCCGCGCTGTTTGGCTCGGTCCGAGGGTATCATCGGATGGCCACAGTGTGTCTCGTGACCCCTCCTGTCTCAGCCTCCTGGTTATTGTTATGCTGCAGTAGTTTATTGTGTCGGGGGGACTAGGGTCAGTCTGGTTATATCTGGAGTTTATTTCTCCTGTCTTATTCCGGTGTCCTGGTGTGAATTTAAGGTATGCTCTCTCTAATTCTCTCTCTTTTTCTCTCGGAGGACCACTGACCCTAGGACCATCGCCTCAGGACTACCTGGCATGTGACTCCTTGCTGGTACCCAGCATCCACTGGCCGTGCTGCTGCTCCAGTTTAATGTTTCTGCCTGCGGATATGGACACCTGACCTGTTCAGCGACGTGCTAACCTGTCCCAGACCCCTGCTGTCTTAAACTCTCTAGAGACAGAGGCAGCAGTAGACTGCATACTGCTGAAGATTCCGGCTTATGAAAAGCAACTGACATTTACCTCCTGAGGTGCTGACTTGTTGCACCCCTCAAAGACAACTACTGTGATATTGTTAATTGACCATGCTGGTCATTATGAACATTTGACACTTGGCCATGTTCTTTATAATCTCACACCGGCACAGCCCAGAAAGAGGACTGGCCACCCCTCATAGTCCTGGTTCCTCTCTAGTTTCTTCCTAGTTTTGGAGCCTTTCTAGGGAGTTTTTCCTAGCCACGTGCTTCCTACACCCTGCATTGCTTGCTGTTTGGAGTTTTAGGCTGGGTTTCTGTACAGCACTTTGAGATATCAGCTGATGTAAGAAGGGCTATATAAATAAATTTGATTTGATCAACTTTCCCACACAAAAGTTTATGAAATGCTGTGCATTAAATTGTACAGCCTTTAACTTGCAGGGATGGGCAGTCTCGAACGTCTTAACTATAGGCTACCCCAACTTTCTCCTATTTCTATCATGTTAAATATTAGCCACTATCAGTATCGACTGTCAGTAGACCTAATAACCACACAGATTCAACTGCCAATTTACTGTTAGTTCCCTTCAGTTGATATAGCCTACATTATCATTCAATTTAATTACACTATTTTGTTTACCTTTGGTTCCTCTGTAAATTATGTCAAGGCCATATGGTTGTTGCTGAAGATCATTAGTAACAGTCGATAATATACCAAAAAGGCTAATTAAAACGTTATGGAGTGGAGCACAGACCAAGCCGTAACAGTTTGAACCCTACTCATGGTGCAATACTTGGCTGTGTCATCACAGTTCCATGGTTAGTGCAGACAATAGATGACGGTATAACCTACTATTGTACACTATTCTTTCTACATTACCATTGGTTGAAGAACTGAGTGTGGCAATTTTCAGAATTAATCAAACCACCAATTTCTTTATTTTCTGCGTAAAGGCTCTGCTCACCAGTTTATGATTCATAAATACTTTCCTAACCCTAAATAATCTATGAGATCAGAGTATTTTTAAATCTACCAATTGGTGCTGAAACTGAGACGATTATGCATATATTTAGATGGCTTGATTATGCATATATTTAGATGGCTTTCTTTCATTGATCCATAATATTCTACATTTCAGTTAAAGGCATTCAGTTGTACAACTCACTATCCCTCTTTCCCGTTCCTTTATTCTGAACCCGTTCTCTAGATATATTGTAGTGAGTCTGGACAAAATTCTTACTAAAAGTTACCAGCGTTTTGAATGCGATGGCTGAAGATAAATGTACTGAAAACCCTATTGAGTGAAAAGTCCACAAGAAGATCTGTTGGCCAGTAAGTGGGAGAGTTTTCAGCGGTTGAATTACATTTATTTAGCGCACACAAGGGAACCACGCCTGCAAAGCCCGTTGCTCACCTGCACAAGGTAAGTCTTAATACCAACTACTGAGAAGTGCATAGGAAAGGTGTGTGCAAGAAAAGAGTAATTTCCTATGTCCGAATTGGGCTCTATGTTATCAAGAGATTTGTTTCATTTCCTGAAGAAAGTTACATTCAACAAACCCAATATTGTGATCTACACTGAGTATACAAAACATTAAGAACACCTGCTCTTTTCATGGCATATATTGACTAGAAGAATCCAGGTGAAAGCAATGATCCCTTATTGATTTCACTTGTTAAATKTACTTCAAATCAGTGTAGGTGAAGGGGAGGAGACATGTTAAAGGATTTCTAAGCCAATTGAGACATGGATTGTGTATGTGTGCCATTCAGAGGGTGAATGGGCTAGACAAAAGATTTAAGTGACTTTGAACAGGGTATGGTACTAGGTGCCAGGTGCACCGGTTTGTGTTATTAAGAACTGCAACGCTACTGGGTTTTTCACGCTCAACAGTTTCCTGTGTGTATCAAGAATGGTCCACCACCCAAAGGACATCCAGCCAACTTGACACAACTGTGGGAAGCATTGGAGTCAACGTGTGCCGGCATCCCTGTGGAACGCTTTCGACACCTTGTAGAGTCCATGTCTCGACAAATTGTGGCTGTTTGGGGGCGGGGGGGGTGGGGGGGTTTCAACTCAATATTAGGAAGATGTTCCTAGTGTTTGGTATACTCAGTACCTGTTGAACATTTTTATGTAACGTGGTTCATTGGCTCTTAATACATTTTTCTGTACAGATCATCGTATAGGCCTGGAGTGTAGCAGCTGTTGTACAGGCATCAGTCTCCACAAGCAGAGATATACTATTGGTCTGTAGGCAAATCAGTAGCACAGATTCAGACATATACCCTCACACATCCACTCAGACATACACACACACACACAGCCTTTTCCCAATGACAATGCACTTAGTCATAAGCGAGACAGACTAAATTACTTGTGGGATTTCTCCACGCGCACCACCTTGGTTCACCCTCTCTCGCTACAGCCATTAATAATATAATAAGTTAGTGCTACATCAATCTGTATCTAAACTAGAAGTCTTTGAGGACATGGCCTAAATCAACCTTAGTTCGGGGAACAGAGCAGATAAGATGCATGCTTGCATCCCAAATGGCACCCTATTCCCTATGTAGCACACTTGTTTTGATCAGAGGCTCTGGTCAAAAGTAGTGCACTACATAGGGAATAGGGTGCCATTTGGGAGGCACACCATAATCTGGCAGGCACTAAACAGTTATATTGCTGAACTGTTGAATGTCAGTATTGAGTCATTTGTTTGTTCCTCATGATGGTGTGTAAACAGCTTAGCTAGATTGCAGTTCCTATGAGACACTGAGTTAAATGGGCAAACAAACATACCTGGAGGCAGAGCGTGGGAGAGAAAAACACTCTCACTGCACAAACACTGCTGTGAAAAACACACAAACACGCACACAGACACACATGGTTGCTCCTCAGTTTACAGTGCAGTCACTTGAAAGATCCTGAAGGTTTATGGAGAGGGCCTCCAACTGATCTGGTGTAGACTAAGACTTGAAAGGAGTGTGTGCGCACTACGGCGCCGTGCAGTTTTTTTTTAACAATCCTCTCCCCTGACATATCCCAAACATGCACTTACCTGCCCTGCTCTGCAACTAATCACAGCTCCTACTGTAACCATTACACTCCAGCCTCAAAGCCTTGCAAAGCCTCATTTCCCATGCTATGCCCAAGGATAGGGAACTATTACTGATGCAAACAATGCTTCCAATGGAATATTTTGCCATTCCATTGTATAATTGATGTGAAAGGTTGAGTCTGTACGTGTGGTGTTTCTAAAGTATCTCCATGTATTGACAGATGCGTGTGTATTTTACATGTATTATGTATCCGTATACTGCAGACCTACACTATAATGACTCATCGACTGTAAAGTCAGTCTCTCTGGATTACAGTGCACGTCAGGGATTGTTATTATTATTTATTGAGCCTAGTTTACTGTATTATGTGTAGAGATGTTAAATGTACTTTAAAATAAAGTTTAATTTCATAACAGTGAAATAGTATAGAATGCACCCCACCCCCTATGATACTCAAAATGTACCCTTGAACTCACAAACTGTCTCACTCTAACAGCACACCATGTGTAATTGAAACAGACCGCACATTGGAGGAACACACACTCCCAGTACAATTGCCATGAAAATAACAATGAAACAAAAACACCCTCAAGTTGACATTATATTAATATAATGTCAAATTGAGGGTGTTTTTGTTTATCTTTGTTTTCATCTACCTCTAAATCTGTGCATTTGACATGCAGCAATGCAGTCTGAAAGCAGCACCATGGCACTGTTTTGACTCACCCCCTCAAAAACAGGACAGCTTAACTTTCATATGCAACATCAAAATCCACCCCCCCACCCCCTTACCCGAAGGTCACAATAACTAACAACGGTACACCCTTGGTTAGTGTACACGTCAACATTGCATTGCACACAGAGCGATATATACGAATATGTATGGATAGATGGGCTGTACTACCTCATGGGTATCAGTAGCTTCTGAGCTGGATGGTTGCCAGCGACAGTGTGTGAATCCAGGCCATCCTAGCGTCTGGCTGAGGCTCTATGTGCTATCCATGACTGCCTTGTGTCCCTCCCAGCTTCTTTCCCTTCGGGTCTTCCTCAGATTTTTACTCCACTCGTCCAGAAAGGGGAAGTAGGGGACAGGGTCCTCCGTTGTATCTTTATTTATTTTCTTCTCCCTCCAACAAAAAACAGGAACTTTAAACGAAAAAAAGTGCTCGCTGGTCTGGTTACTTACCATGCAGATCCCTCTTTAGGCTTCTGCTCTCCCTCTCCTCGTTGACAATCGCTCTCGTCCCCTCTCTCTCTCCGCTACAGTTGGGGAAGTGCACTCTCTCCCGTTCTCTCTCCCCCTCTTTTTCTCTCGGCCTCTAATAGTTAGTGTTGCATTTCAACACCTGCTTATAGAAAGAGAGGGAGAGAGGAGTGCGCTAGCAGCCATCTGCGTGAGAGAAAATGTTTTCCTTTCTGTGACTATGTGTGATATTTTGTCTGTCTGTGTGTGTGTGTGCATGGGTCGGATCCTTGTGTGTCAACAGAAATGCACTGAAAGTGGATAGAAGGCAAGTAGGAGGGGAAAAGGGGTGGGAAGTAGACAGTGTGTGCGCTCAGGCGTGTGTCTGTCTGTGTGTGTCTCAGGCCGTGTCTGTGTGTGAGTGTTGTGTGTGTGTGTGTGTGTGTGTGTGTGTGTGTGTGTGTGTGTGTGTGTGTGTTGTGTGTGTGTGTGTGTGTGTGTGTGTGTGTGTGTGGTGTATGCGTGTGCTCCCATGCAATTAAGTAAGTAGCTAGTATCAGTTTGGAGAAAGAAAGTATTTGCAAAGGCATGCTTGAACTACTTGGCTTCTCCCTCTCCCAAGCATTATAACTCCCTAATTAAACATAAAAAATGGTTACCTCGGTCAACCCTCTACTAAGCAGTGGTGAGAGAAAGTCTAATTGTCTTCATTTGAACAGTTTTCCAGACTTTACCAATAAAAAATTCTAAAGTTGTTCTTTCATCATGAAATCTATCAAAAAAACTCAGTTGCTAGTTTATGTGCTATCATAAAAACTCTACACAATATTGTACATTCATCTTACAATGGCAACTTGTTTGTGGTTACATGACAAGCAGGGTTGGGAGTATTGGATTACATGTAATCCGTTACATGTAAGGGATTACAAAAAAAACGGTAATTGTAATCCGTTATGATACCAGCAAAAATATTGTAATCAGATACAGATACTTTTGAAAAACTTAGAGGATTACTTTAAATTCAGAAAGGAGGTTTGCAAAAAAAATCTTTGAAACGTCTGTTTGTTTTCTCAAAGACATTCAAATCAGCATTGAAAAAAGGAGCAAGTTTAAATTCGTTCCACCTGAGTGAGTCTGACCACAAGTCAAGACCACTATGATGACACACCAAATGGGTTTGATGGATCGCGGGAAAAGAGCAGGAATAGGCTTTTGTAGGCTACAGTCCAAGCTATGTCTTCCAATGGTGCGACTGCTGTTGGCATCCAAAGATGATCAAATTTGAATAAACGCTTGGAGGTAAGGATGACAGCAGTGGTTTAGTCTACGGTGATATGGATATCACCTATTATTGATATCTACATAGTGCATTGATGTGAATCACACTGCTGCTCTCTCATTTAGCTATTTGTGACTTACAGATTGTGGTTGTTGTGGACGGCTGTTCACAAATCTACATGTGTATTTGAACCCAATAATGGTTAAATTCAAGAAGTTTATGTCACGTTCCTGACCTGTTTTATGTTATTTTTGTATGTGTTTAGTTGGTCAGGGCGTGAGTTGGGGTGGGCATTCTATGTTTTGTGTTTCTATGTTTAGGTCACTTGTAATTAGCCTTATATGGTTCTCAATCAGGGACAGGTGTTTGACGTTTCCTCTGATTGAGAACCATATATAGGTTGGCTGTTCACACTGTTTGTTTGTGGGTGATTGTCTTCTGTGTCTGTGTATGTTGCACCACACGGGACTGTTTCGGTTTGTTTGTTCGTTTGATGTAGTCTGTTCCTGTTCGTGAGTTCTTCGTGCATTTATGTAAGTTCCATGTTCAGGTCTGTCTATGTCGTTTTCTTATTTTGTAGTTTGTTGAAGTGTTTTCGGTTTTCGTCAGTACTTTAATAAACTTCATTATGTCCAAATATCACGCTGCACTTTGGTCCAATCCCTACTCCTCCTCTTCGTCTGAAGAGGAGGAGGACACCCGTTACAGTTTAAGCTGCCTGTCAATCATTGTTTTTGAAACCAGTGAAAAATGGCTCTTGCACAGCTGCACAGTGCGAATCCCAGCCTATGGAATAAAAGTGGGGCTTTTATTGCTCAATCTAATTCATGCAGACAACATTTTTTAATCCATAGCCCTAATGGACACATGTTCAAACTCATACACTTTTGATAGACTTAAAGGGGCAATCTGTAGTTGCTAAAACAATTTTTGTACTTATATATATATATATATATATATACACACACAGTCAAAAGTTGACACACCTACTCATTCCAGGGTTTTTCTTCATTTTTACTATTTTCTACATTTGAGAATAATAGGGAAGATATCAAACTATGACATAACACATATTGAATCATGTAGTAACCAAAAAAGTGTTAAACAAATAAAAATATATTTCATATTTGAGATTTTTCAAGAATATAATTTATAAATGCCTCATGAGCTTAGTTCAACTGTCACACTCCATGAGAACCCAAAATATAAGCTTGTTTTTCTCCAATGTTTGTAAACTTTGTAAATGTGAACAAACACTGTATAGCCTCATAACATGGTTAAAAAAAAATGATATCATGAATGGTCAATCCTTGCATCCATAGCTCTGTCCATTAATCCGAGAGTGCTTACATTTCTCCAGGCCCATTCCTCAGCTTTTTACCAAAAGAGGCGGGCGACCATTTTGTTATTGTTTCATCTGTGGATTTGCCCTTTAAACAGCTGCATATTATCAAGATAATCAAAGTGTCACCAACAAAAAGTTATGTTGGTTCACATGTAAATAGCACTTTTCAGTAGTGCTCAAAGCATACCATTCCATGAATGCAACTCGAATCAATGAGCCCAATCAGTCCTACATGACAACAGAGTAGGGCTGGCATACTAAGTCCTTAGTTTTGGGGTGATGCTCAGGTAAACAATTTGGCTAATCTATACTTCCATATTTCCAAGTCCTGTTCTTGAAGACCAAGGGGTATAACATTTATTGGAATGACTGGAATTCAATTTTTTGTTTTTGTTGTTGTTATTTATCAACAATTTCGTGGTATCCAATTGGTAGTTACAGTCTTGTTCCATCGCTGCAACTCCCGTACGGACTCGGGAGAGGCGAAGGTCGAGAGCCGTGCGTCCTCCGAAACACAACCCAACCAAGCCGCARTGCTTCTTGACACAATGCCCGCTTAACCCGGAAGCCAGCCACGCCAATGTGTCGGAGGAAATAAGGTACACCTGGCGACCGTGTCAGTGTATATGCGTCCGGCCCGCCACAGGAGTCGCTAGAGCGGCCAAACCCTCCACTAATCTGGACGACGCTGGGCCAATTGTGCGCCGCCCCATAGGTGTCCCGTTCGCAGTCGGCTGCGACAGAGCCTGGACTCGACCCAGGATCTCTAGTGGCACAGCTAGCACTGCGATGCAGTGCCTTAGACCACTGCGCCACTCGGGAGGCCCGTGACCAGAATTCTGATAGACTTTGGTTTTTAATGTAAAGATACCATTTAATCACATTATTATAAGTAGTAGAAAGCGATGGGTTAAAAGAAGCCTACATAACCAACCCATAAAGTAAAATGTAACATCAATATATGGCCAGCTATGTAAACGTTAACATTGATTTATCCTGCAATAGATGTGGTTCAATTGGTAATATACATGTTTGTCTTCTTTTAATGCCTCTTAAGGGGAAAGTAATCTAAAAGTAACTGAATGTAATCAGATTACGTTACTGAGTTTGGGTAATCCAAAAGTTACGTTACTGATTACAATTTTGGATAGGTAACTAGTAAATGTAACGGATTACATTTAGAAAGTAACCTACCCAACCCTGATGACAAGTTGACACTTTTCAGTAGGTTACAATGGATGGTGTTATGGGTTTTCTCGCTCCCTGCCTTTCAGTGCTTCCCAACTCTATTTAAGTAAATGTCCAGTGTTTCCAGATTTCTATGAAATATGACCTGTAATTAATTACAAAATGAGTGAAATAGTTTTCCTTCCAAATAGGTTTATTAAGTATGTTAAGAAGTTTAAGCAGCTTTTCTGTGTTTAAATGGTGTGGATGTATACAGGTCATTAAAAATATTCATGCAAGTAGACAGCTGATTGGCCAGCAGTTTGAGATGGAAGTTTGCTTTGGCCACAAATATGAGTATAGGATGAGTCAACAACATTATGTGGGTATGAGTTAACTTCTTTGGGAAAGGYGGGCAGTATTGAGTAGCTTGGATGAATAAGGTGCCCAGAGTAAACTGCTTGTTACCCAGGCCCAGAAGCTATGATATGCATATAAGTAGTAGATTTGGATAGAAAACACGCTAAAGTTTCCAAAACTGTTAAAATAGTGTCTGTGAGTATAACAGAACTCATATGGCAGGCAAAAACCTGAGACAAATCCAACCAGGAAGTGGGAAATCTGAGGTTTGTAGTTTCATTTAAGTGATTGCCTATCCAATATGCTGTGTCTATGGGGCCAGATTGCACTTCCCAGGGCTTCCAGCAGATAGCAACAGTCTTTAGAAAGTTGTTTGAGGCTTCTATTGTGGAAGGGGGTTGAATAAGAGCTGTTTCAACAAGTGGACTAGGCTGAGGCCAATGAGTTGTTTACTGCGCGGTTACGCGGGCGCGCCGTACCTTCTTTTTCCTCTGTAATGAATACGCTATTGTCCGGTTGGAATATTATTGAAGATTTATTATAAAAAGACCCTAAGGATTGATTGTAAACATCGTTTGACATGTTTCTACAAACTGTAATGGAACTCTTTTGACTTTTCGTCTGGATTTTGCACTCGCGCATTGTGCCTTTGGAATAGTGAACTAAACGTGCGAACAAAACGGAGGTATTTGGACATAAATATGGACGTAATCGAACAAAACAAACATTTCTTGTGGAAGTGGGAGTCCTGGGAGTGCATTCCGACGAAGATCAGCAAAGGTAAGTGAAGATTTATAATGCTATTTCTGACTGTTGTTGACTCCACAATTTGGCGGATAACTGTATGGCTTGCTTTGGTGGCTGAACGCTGTTCTCAGATTATTGAATATTGTGCTTTTGCCGTAAAGCTTTTTTGAAATCTGACACAGCGGTTGCATTAAGAACAAGTTTATCTTTAATTCTATGTAAAACATGTATCTTTCATCAAAGTTTATGATGAGTATTTATGTTATTTGATGTGGCTCTCTGCAATTTCTCCGGATGTTTTGGAGGCATTTCTGCACATGGCGCCAATGTAAACTGAGGTTTTTGGATATAAATATGAACTTGATCGAACAAAACATACATGTATTGTGTAACATTGAGTCCTGGGAGTGTCATCTGATGAAGATCGTCAAAGGTTAGTGATAAATTTTATCTATATTTCTGCTTTTTGTGACACCTCTCTTTGGTTGGAAAATGGCTGAATGCTTTCTGTGACTAGTTGCTGACCTAACATAATGATATGTTCTGCTTTCGCTGAAAAGCCTTTTTGAAATCGGACAGTGTGGTTGGATTAACGAGAAGTGTATCTTTAAAATGGTGTGAAATACTTGTATGTTTGAGGAATTTTAATTATGAGATTTCTGTTGTTTTGAATTTGGCGCCCTGCAATTTCACTGGCTGTTGGCGAGGTGGGACGCTAGCGTCCCGAACGATCCCAGAGAGGTTAACAGAATATGTACTTTTTAAAGTGAGATTTTCAAATGACAGTTACTCTAAGTGTGATGTTGAGGTATAATGGGAGAACCATTAGTACAATGTCCATGTCCCAAATAGCACCTTTTGCCTACAGAACCCTATAAAAAGGAGAGCACTATATAGGGAATAGGGTGCCATCTGGAATGCACAGTCTCTGTGGAAGACTGTGACCACGTTGCATACCTTACTCCACTAACTGACATGTACTAACGCACACTTCCTGCAGGCTGAATGGCAGAGGAACACACTCACAGCAAGCATAGCAAGCAAAAGATGAACGCTACAGCGGTAGAGAAAGAGAGAGAAAGAGAATAGGGGTGAGAGAGCAAGAGAAAGGAGGAAAGAAGTCGCCGAAGGCCACAGGAATATTTCAGAAGGGTGGGTAGGAGCAGAGGGAAAAGAGGGGAGAGAATTAATTAACAGAACACCTGTCTCTCTCTGACTCCTAATAAATCAGAGGGATTTCATCTGGCTGGAGTTCTCCTTTTCTGAGGGGAGTTCACGTTTCTGAGGGCGTGGGGAGGAAAGGGGAGCAGATTTTTCAGTAAGATAACAACAAAGGTCTCTGGTATCTTGAACTAGAATTTATTTCAAATTGACACCTTATTGGTACTGTATCTTATTCATCCAACCAGAGTTATTTTCCAAAATTTGAAATGCAAAACAGCTTGGGCAAAACGTGTTACACTTGTAGAAAGACTTCAAATCGTATAGTACAGTACAAACAAGATAAGCAACAAGATTCCCAATATGTTCCAGGTCTATCTCATTACAAATATAGAGTGATAGTGTAGAAAAGCAGGACCAGTTTCACATATGTAAATATGTAAGTATACCTATGTGTATATACATTATAACAAGCTCATCCATTTAACAAAGTGAGAACATCACAAATCATCATAGTTGAAGGACAGAAATCAAGTCATCAGCTCATAGAAAAGCAACAAAAACGTAACAATACAAACCAACTCTCACATATTGTAAACCAGGTGCAAACCACAATATTACCCGCAAAAGGCCGGTGTAGGTGCCTAGCAGTAACACAGCTAATTCAACTAATAAAAGTCTTAATGAAAGACTATGATAAATTGATCATTTGAATCAGGTGTGTTACCACTTGGCTGGAACAAACACCTGCAACCACATCGGTCCTTTGCAGATACGTTTGGCCACCCCTGCTGTAAACAAACCTAAACACTGACCATAGTGGATAGACAGAGTGCCAACAGGGAAACAAATTCATTGATGGGACCTGAAATGCAAAAGAGTCTCTTTTATCTCACTCTACCTCTCCTCCCCGTCCGTTCCGCTTCTCTTGGAAAATAAGTTATGCACTGCAGTCCTAACTCATGTTGCCAAAGGACGCGTCGCTTGCTTTGAGACATACAGTACAGTTTGGACGGGGAAAGAAAACATGGGTACAGCTTTGGTTAGAAAAATCGTAGCACACAAAAGCAGACAGACGGTAGACCCAAACAGACAGCCGGTAGACACTTAGGTGCTTGCTCTATCATGTTATGTTACTGAGTTACAGCATTAAACTTGTTTTACGAGACGTCTTTAATGGATTGATTAACTTAATTTTAAAATATTATATATACAGTACCAGTCAAAAGTTTGTACACACCTACTCATTCAAGGGTTTTTCTTTATTTGTACTATTTTCTACATTGTAGAATAATAGTGAAGACATCAAAACTATGAAATAACACATATGGAATCATGTAGTAACCAAAAAAGTGTTAAACAAAGAGATTATTTTTTAAGAGATTCTTGTTAACTTCTTGTGGGCAGGGGCCAGCATTTTCACTTTCGGAAAAATAGCATGCAAAAATTCAACTGCCTGCTACTCATCCCCAGAATATAAGATATGCATTTATTAGTAGATTTGGATAGAAAACACTCTGAAGTTTCTAAAACTGTTTTGTTTGAATCATATCTGTGAGAATAACAGAACGTATGTAGCAGGCAAAACCCTGAGGACAAACCATTCAGAATTTGTATTTTTTTGATGTCACTGTCTTTTCAATGAGGTTTTTTAGAGACACCAGATTTCTAATGGACTTGCTTGCAGTTCCTACCGCTTCCACTGGATGTCACCAGTCCTTGGAAATTGGTTGAGGTTATTCCTTTGTGTACTGAAGAAGTAGGGCTATCGTAAATGAGGGTCACATTAAGTAAATTTTTTGAGAGCCACGTTACGAAAAAAGTTGCGTCAGTTTGTTTTCTTTTGTATTGGACACAGATCATCCCGTCTTCAAATTGATCGATTATTAACGTTTTAAAATACCTAACGTTGTATTACAAAATTAGTTTGAAATGTTTTGGTAAAGTTTACATGTAACTTTTGATATATTTTGTAGAGAAGTGGCTATAGTTGGAAGCTGTGTTTTTCTGGATGAAACGGTCCAAATAAATTGACATTTTGGATATATATCGACGGAATTAATCGAACAAAAGGACCATTTGTGATGTTTATGGGACATATTGGAGTGCCAACAAAAGAATTCCGTCAAAGGTAAGGCATGATTTATATTTTATTTCTGCGTTTTGTGTCGTGCTTGCAGTGTTGAAATATGCTACTCTGTTTGTTTACTGTTGTGCTGTCATCAGATAATAGCATCTTATGCTTTCGCCGAAAAGCCTTTTTGAAATCTGACATGTTGGCTGGATTCACAACGAGTGTAGCTTTAATTTGGTATCTTACATGTGTGATTTAATGAAAGTTTGATTTTTATATCATGTTATTTGAATATGGCGCGCTGTATTTTCCCTGGCTATTGGCCGGTGGGACGTTTGCGTCCCAGAGAGGTTAAACAAAGAGATTATTTGCATACTCTTGGCATTCTCTCAACCAGCTTCATGGTTGAGCAGAGGTAACTCTGGGTCTTCCTTTCCAGTGGCGGTCCTCATGAGAGCCAGTTTCATCATAGCGCTTGATGGTTTTTGAGACTGCACTCTCCAAATTGACTGACCTTCATGTCTTAAAGTAATGATGGACAGTCGTTTCTCTTTGCTTATTTGAGCTGTTCTTTCCATAATATGAACTTGGTCTTTTACCAAATAGGGCTGTCTTCTGTATACCACCCCTACCTTGTCACAACACAACTGATTGGCTCAAAGCCATTAAGAAGGAAAGAAATTCCACAAATGAACTTTTAATAAGGCACACCTGTTAATTGAAATGCATTCCAGGTGACTACCCCATGAAGCTAGTTGAGAGAATGCCAAGAGTGTGCAAAGCTGTCATCAAGGCAAAGGGTGGCTACTTTGAAGAATCTCAAATATAAAATATATTTTAATTTGTTTAACACTTTTTTGGTTACTACATGATTCCATATATGTTATTTCATAGTTTTGATGTCTTCACTATTATTCTACAATGTAGAAAATAGTAAAAATAAAGAAAAACCCTGGAATGAGTCAGTGTGTTCAAACCTTTGACTGGTACTGTATATATATATTACTTAGAAGCTTAACAGACTGCATTAGTGAGAATTTCTACTCACCCCATCCAGGACGTTCACGACAAGAAACAAAACTCCCACAATGGCATGGTCAGAACACGGGGATGCACACCCACCACCACACAATTTAAAGGACCACAACGAGAAACAATGGGCAAGCAAACACCAGTCTTGTGCTGATGGGATGCGAAGAGAGAGAGAGAGGCTACACATGCCATGGGAAAAGTCTTATGGATGCAATAACTTAGGTTAAGGTTATATGGGTCTGGCTTTGAACACTTTAGCATTTCTATCGCCATATTATGACCGTTGTAGTGAGCCCAGTCTTTAAACATTGTGCATGTGTTTTTACTGAGTATGAATCACAGAGCAAACAGGCTAGCTGCTGCTGACTTGAGCAGTACAATGTTAGAGTTAAGGCGCATGGGTTTTTGTGTTTGTGTGCGTGTGCGTGTATGTGTGGGGGGGGTATAAAGTCTATAAAAGGATATAAAGTCTGGAATTCATTTATGAAGATCAAATCGGTTTCTGTAATAATGTAATACGTAACTTATTAACACCACTGCTTGCACTACTTATACAGCAGCTTTAGAATCAATCAATTCATGTCTCTCTCTGGTTTCACCGCCCTTAATAGTCCAGGAAATGTACACTGGATCCAATGAGATACTGACTGTAACCCAAATGGCACCCTATTCCATATATAGTGCACTATTTTGACCAGATCCATATGGCACCCTTTCCAACGGCAGTGCACTACATAGGGAATAGGGTGCCAATTTAAATCCTTAATGACTCACTTTATGTGTGTGTAGTTTCAAATGAACAGGAGCCCTAGCTAATAAGTAACCACTAATATAATATAACAGGGATAAAACTGAACCGAAGGAGGAAAAGGGTGTTATACATACAATAGGTCACGATGGGGTGTGGTATATGGCCAATATACCATGGCTAGGGCTGTTCTTAGGCACAACGTTATTTAACCAGGTAAGTCATGACAACACATTTTCTTTTGCAATAACAACCTGACCACCAAAATGATTCTTTGCAGGAAAGCAGTGGGTGTGTGGTGAGGGTGTGTGAGCATCGCCATGTTCCACTGACCTGGGCTGGAGGCCGGGGCACGCTGACTCACCAACAGGGCCTCCTGATTGTCAGCCAGGGCCTGCTTAGCCAAGTAGCGCTCTCTCTTCATCTTCAGCTCCAGAGACTCAGGGACATCCGGCACCATCCAGTCTATCGCTTGCAGGAAGAAAAACACTACAAGCTGGAGAGAGGGATGGAGGGAAAAGAGCATACATTGGGGGTGACAGGAAGGTAAAGAAGGATAAATAGATAGAGATAGATAGTGAGACAGAGTGATGGAAAAGAAGACAGTGTGAAATTAGACAGAAACCTCAGCGGAAGAAGAGGGATTCTGAGGAGAGTAGTATCAATAGAGTAAAGGTGATAAAATATAAAATAGTAAAATACCATGTGAAAGCCTGATAGGCAAAGATTAGCAAGCTTCAAATGATCACAGGTACAAAATAACATACACAGGTAGTAGATAAGGGGGTAGGACAGAACAAGTAATGAATAGAAAGACGGACAGGGCACAGTATTAGGAGAGAATGCAAAAGGCACAGGTTAAATAGAGGAGCAAGTAGAAAGCAAACAATGACAGAGAGACAGACAGTCAGTTCCTTGCATACCTCGAAAGCGATGATGAAGCCTAACCTTACAGCCAGGAGTTCCCAGTAAACCAGAGTGTAATTTCCATTGCTGTCCCTAAAGGCTTTATATCTACAGGCAACACATTCATGGTTGTCAACAACAGGTCAGGATTGTCAACATCACCAATTCTGCCCTCTACTGGAAAGACTTGAGATGAAATGTAAAACATGCTAAACAAGGGAGTTTGACTTGCATGGGGGTTTGGTATAAATATCCTAATATAAGCATTTGTTGGCAGTGGCTAGTCTAACAAAACTAAAGTGTGGATTGCAGTCACTCATTTTCCATAGACCGCTGTCAAGCTACGGAATCACATATCTAAACATTTCAAGGAACTATGCCTTAAAGTATATACAACAGCTATACTATATCTACTATAGTGTGTTCCAGTGTGTATTTATGATCACTATTACCTGCACTTGGGATGGCTGGTGTAGCTGGGCGTAGCATAGGCCAGAGTGAAATTAACATATCCGTTCAGATTGTTGTCAAACTTGTACTGGTAAAGCAGTCGTGGTAAGAAACCTGGTGTGAAGGCAATCAAGAAAGCCTGAAAGGGGTAGATTGACATACAAAATAATTTTAGATGGTACAGTAAATTAAAATGAACAGAAATGATAAAAACACGACATAATAATATTATAATCCTTTCAATATACTGCTTAAAAGGACATTACAAAATGTAACTTTATGAAGATGTTTTCAGACCAAATATTTCCAAACCAATTTTGGAATTGAAAGAAATACAGAACACTGGTGATGAGGTCATCACTATGCGACTCACATTGATTTTTTAAATTTGACCTTTATTTATACAGGTTTTTCTCACTGAGATAACATCTCTTTTCCAAGAGAGACCTGATCCAATAGCAGCAGGGGGAACAACGTTTCAGACAAAACAACTTACATACACTAAAACAACAGCAAACAAAACTATAAACACACATACAGTACAACAAAAACATTTTACGTTAAAAACACAAAKGTCTWMACTAAAAACAGCTGGCCTAAAAACAATTACACTCTTCTATGATATACAGTGGGGAGAACAAGTATTTGATACACTGCCGATTTTGCAGGTTTTCCTACTTACAAAGCATGTAGAGGTCTGTCATTTTTATCATAGGTACACTTCAACTGTGAGACGGAATCTAAAACAAAAATCCAGAAAATCACATTGTATGATTTTTAAGTAATTAATTTGCATTTTATTGCATGACATAAGTATTTGATACATCAGAAAAGCAGAACTTAATATTTGGTACAGAAACCTTAGTTTGCAATTACAGAGATCATACGTTTCCTGTAGTTCTTGACCAGGTTTGCACACACTGCAGCAGGGATTTTGGCCCACTCCTCCATACAGACCTTCTCCAGATCCTTCAGGTTTCGGGGCTGTCGCTGGGCAATACGGACTTTCGGCTCCCTCCAAAGATTTTCTATTGGGTTCAGGTCTGGAGACTGGCWAGGCCACTCCAGGACCTTGAGATGCTTCTTACGGAGCCACTCCTTAGTTMCCCTGGCTGTGTGTTTCGGGTCGTTGTCATGCTGGAAGACCCAGCCACGACCCATKTTCAATGCTCTTACTGAGGGAAGGAGGTTGTTGGRCAAGATCTCGCGATACATGGCCCCATCCATCCTCCCKTCAATACGGTGCAGTCGTCCTGTCCCCTTTGCAGAAAAGCATCCCCAAAGAATGATGTTTCCACCTCCATGCTTCACGGTTGGGATGGTGTTCATGGGGTTGTACTCATCCTTCTTCTTCCTCCAAACACGGCGAGTGGAGTTTAGACCAAAAAGCTCTATTTTTGTCTCATCAGACCACATGACCTTCTCCCATTCCTCCTCTGGATCATCAAGTGTGAGGTTAAAAATACATGTTAAGGGGGAGCAATGATGTCTGCAGCTAGGTGTAGGAAACAGATTTTTCCCATCAATTTCTTTCAGGGCTTTACACACTTCTGAAACAGAAAAGGATGAAAATGAGAACCTGGTGAAGGAGTGCACAGGGGTGTCAGGTAAATTCATAGGGGGCTCAATTATACCTTTGACCTTTTCAAATAAAGTGCCTGCATCTAAAAAAGGCTGATTCAGGGCTTTCAGAATGGAGGTTCTCTCAGTTACAATCTGTGTGTCTACCAACAACTGTTTGGAAAGCTGTGTATCTTTTTGCACTCCAAACCCTTCACTACTTGCCAACATTTGGATGGATTATTTAAACTATGTGAAGTAGATTTCAGATAGTGGTCTGTTTTCAATTTACGGATCATAGCCACACCCATATTTCGAAGACGTTTAAAAGCCATCCAATCATCTGCCAAACCAGTCTCTCTTGCTTTAGCCAACATAGCATTTCGTTCCCTTATGATTTTTGTAAGTTCCTTAGTAAACCAAGGGTTCTCTCTGCCCTTAATCCTGAATTTTTTAAAAAGGGGCCTATTGCATACATCCTGGAATGTGTTGTGGAAGTAAGAAAAGGCTAGTTCAACACCAGGGATCAATTCCATTCCATGCTAGATACAGCATGTAAAAAACCTTGAATATCAAACTGCTTCCAGTTTCTTTTCGTAATAACAGGTGGAGATTTTAGGAATTTTACGATCTCTCACACATGCAATAGCAGAGTGATCACTTATGTAATTTGCAAAAATACCAGAAGCATTAAAACGATGAGGAGTATTGGTTAAGATCAAACCAATCAAAGATTTCAGAGGATATTTTATACTCAACCTCGTTACACTGTTGACAATCTGAGTGAGATTATAGGTATTGCATAGAATATTGAGTTGATCAGAGCTAGATGTTAACCAGTCCTGATTCAGATCACCCATCAGGACAAACTCAGAATTTACATTCTGTGATAACAATTCGAAAGTACAATCCAGAGAGCCAACAGTAACAGATGGAAGTCTATAACAACAACAAGATACAACAAGATACAACAATATTTAAAGATGAGCCAAGATTTAGGTTCAAAGACAGATATTCAAATTGCTTAGGTTTAMTAACAGAAGTCAGAACGACCACCGAGAACTTGTCTTTTGCGTATACAGCAACACCACCAGCCTTAGATGTATGATCTGTACGAAAAACATTGTAACCATTTATGCCAATATTTCTGTCTGTAATAGATGTTTTAAGCCAGGTTTCAGAAAGCATAAATACATCAGGGTCGGCAGTTTTTATCCATATTTTCACAAAAATCAAGCTTCAGCAGAAGACTTCATTTGCAAAAACTTCAGGCCACTCTGACTACTTAATTCGGCAGGGGTAAGAATGTCAGGACCTGGGTTAGACTGCACATTTCCAGACAATAGAAGCAGCAAGATAATGACAAGTCTAGATCGAGGGTTACAACATTTGGATTGACAGACAGCACTTGAAGGAGAATCCATAGTCACCAGTCTTTAACACCACATATTTCAGTAGATGTGTAAAGTCCAGAGACATGGTTAAGTACCAAGAGAACAGTCCTGACATGTAAGAGCAAGAGTCCCATTTCTCCCATATTGTTTGGGAGAAATGTGCATAGTTCTCACATGCATTTCCGGAGCAAGCGTGGGGTTTCTCACAATACTCGAGGGAGAAACAATCATATATTTCCTCATTGACAGTGCAACGGGCTCGAAAAGTATCGGTAACATTGTAAAAGCCAAGGGTAGACACCAGCAAAATTAACAACAGCATCATGTTTGTTTATTGCCCTAAAAGTCACTAATCAAATAGTCCAACCGCTGATCAATAAAACGAGAGAGAGAGAGAGTGGCAAGGGCACCTGTACAAGAATGGGAGAGACTGACCAGGGCAGGCGGGGAGAAGGCAGACAGACAGGCAGAGAGATCAGTTCTCTGGCCAACAGCGCACATGGATCACATTGTATCGACGTGAAATGGAACCGCAGTTAGCAGTACAGTGATTCTCCCTCAGTCTGGGTCGCACAGAATGATGATGACGGATAATGATGATGACGGAGAGGTCTCCAGGATGTTGAACCACACGCCGATGTTCTGCGCACGCTCAGCCACGGGCCTCCTGTACTCGCACACAAACTTGTGGGCGTCCAGGCGCATCTCGGCCCAGTTGTTGAGCAGGGCAAAGAGCGGCGCCAGGAGGAACGCCGTCACAAAGATGGTGATGAAGCCAAACTGGAGCACTGTGGGACAGATGGAGAATGTCAGAGGTTAGCAACCCTACCGAGGAGGGTGAAATGAGGGGTACTCTTCAAACAGGCCCTTACACTCCACCAGTTGATAGTCCTCCTCCCACCGCCGAGGCTCCTGGGATGCCTGCGTTCCGCACACCTTATTCAGCYCCCTCTTCTGTTGCCATGCCTTCACCTTACTGAGGAGAGGAGGACAGGAGAGGAGAGAATGAGAGAAGAGGGGTGTAAGAACAATCAAATTGAGAGGGATTTCTCAGCACCTACAGCAGACAGCACCACCAATATAGCTGAAAGCATTGTTCAGCACCGACAGCACCACCACTATAGCTGACAGCATTGTTCAGCCCCTACAGCACCACCACTATWGCTGAGAGCATTGTTCAGCACCTACAACACCACCACTATAGTTGAGAGCATTGTTCAGCACCTACAGCACCACCACTATAGCTGGATAAAGGATGACAGAATCAGTGAGGGGCGAATCCTACCCTTAAGTCTAATTTCACTTAGTAATCCAATTATGTCAATGTTAGGATAAGTGAAAATTCGACCTAAGTGGAAACTAGAATTTAATAGTAGGAGAGTCAGGGAGGAAACCTACGGGATGACAAACTCCTGAACATTGCTGATGAGCTGTTTCCCCACCATGATGATGAAGAGCTGCTCAGCCAGTTCAATGAGACAACCCCCTGGACCACACACACACAAAGTAGAGAGACAAAAATAAATCCACCCAACATAAATATTCTGGTAACGTGAAAAGGTCTGTATGTGTTCTGTGTATGCAAATATGGGTTGTCATTTCTGAAAACATCTTCATTTCTCATACCAAGCAAGGTACCATAGTGTCCAGGATAACCCACAAACCTGCCATTGGAATAGATACAACTGGTTGGTCTATTTCAGGAGTGTCAAACCAGCCAGATACCAGTAGCATCATCCAATAATAAACAGTACCTTCCATTCTCACCTTCCCTTGGAAAAATGCCACATAGAAGGGAGAGGAGTAGAAGTTGACAAACTGGAACACAAACACCTTGAAGGTAAACGCGTCTTCATACTGGGTCTATGTTCTGTGCATCTCTGTCCAAACATCCAAAAACCAATCAAATCAATCCGTAAAAAATCTTTCAACAAATCTTAATCCATGAGAGAAAGGTAAAAACCTTTGAAGGTAAGATTATACATGAAATGCACAAAATGTAACAAAATGTATCTGCTGTACTGTAATGGCATTTGAATCTTGGACAATACACCTTCAATATACTGCTAAGTGTTTAAATAGTCTTCACACTTATTTGATAGACAACGTTTTCTCTTTGAGGCCACTGTGATAGACGCAGACGCTTAATCAAAGCCCAAGGAAGTAGATTTCCCTGTAGGTAGATGTATTGATTGGTAGTGTATTAGCTGAGGCAGACAGGGATGTGGCTGAGGTCTGTGTTCTTACCCCATTTAGTGAGCTGCAGTCCCAACGCAGTATAAACCTGCCCCATCAGCAGAATCAGGGCCAGATTCACCAAACTGCTGGAGATATTGGCAATGTTCCCTGCCTGAGGGAACACACACACACACACGCACACACAGCAAATTTGAGCTAATGTATCAATCTGAGCTAACGTATCTGCTGGCATTAGCTAAATGGAGGATGTCACCCGTTGTCAGGTGTTTTGAAGGGTTTTCTGATCCAGTGTCAGCAGTTTTATTCATCAGAGCAGAGTGTATTGTACTGTACCTGAGTGTGCAGCACAACGCCGCCTGTGCGGTACATCATCACACTCACTATCCCACGGTACATGATCACTGTCACCAGGAAGATCATCACCACACGCAACTGGGGACAGACAAGGGTAGACAGAGGAAAGAGGAGTGAGGTGAATAAGATTAACATTAGTCCAACTACACCTTATCCACATTCAAATACAGTACACTAAAATGGCATCCTTTCTGTATCACTAGGGTGCAACGTTTTCCCTGACTGTGTGGCCTGGCTAGGAACAACTTCGGGCTTTCTGCATTAGAAATGGGCTATGTACAGGTGAAGTAATCTTTGATGCTGCTCTGATAGCTGGTGCTTAAAGCTAGTGAGGGAGATAAGTGTTTCCAGTTTCAGAGATGTTTGTAGTTCGTTCCAGTCATTGGCAGCAGAGAACTGGAAGGAGAGGCGGCCAAAGGAGGAGTTGGTTTTGGGGATGACCAGAGAGATATACCTGCTGGAGCGCGTGCTACAGGTGGGTGCTGCTATGGTGACCAGCGAGCTGAGATAAGGGGGGACTTTACCTAGCAGGGTCTTGTAGATGACCTGGAGCCAGTGGGTTTGGCGACGAGTATGAAGCGAGGGCCAGCCAACGAGAGCGTACAGGTCGCAGTGGTGGGTAGTATATGGGGCTTTGGTGACAAAACAGATGGCACTGTGATAGACTGCATCCAATTTATTG
>NC_036857.1:16740285-16753236 GCF_002910315.2 Salvelinus sp. IW2-2015 | reverse complement strand
AGTTAGGTATTCAGAGGCTATTTTGTAAATGTCATCGCGAAGTCGCGTGAGGATCGGTTTAGGATGGTCAGTTTTACGAGGGTAATGTTTTGGCAGCATGAGTGAAGGATGCTTTGTTTGCAAAATAGGAAGCCAATTCTAGATTAACTTTGGATTGGAAGATGCTTTAATGTGAGTCTGGAAGGATGAGTTTACAGTTCTAACCAGACACCTAGGTATTTGTAATTGTCCACATGTTCTAAGTCAGAAGAACCGTCCAGAGTAGTGAGCGTGGATGGGCGGGCAGCGATCGGTTGAAGAGCATGCATTTAGTATTTACTTGCATTTTTAAGTAGCAGTTGTGAGGCGCACGGGAAGGAGAGTTGTATGGGTATTGAGCTGTCTGGAGTAGGTTAGTTAACACCGTCATTGTCCAAAGAAGGGGCCAGAAGTATATCAGAAGGTGGTGTGGTACTCGCTGTAGAGTGGTTGGAGGTACAGAGAATCACAGCCAGCAAGAGCGACATCATTGATGTTATTACAGAGTAAAAAAGAGTCGGCCAGAGAATTGAACCCTGTGGCACCCCTTAGACTGCCAGAGGTCGGACAACAGGCTCTCCGATTTGACACACTGAACTCTATCTGAGAAGTAGTTGTTGTTGAACCAGGCGAAGGCAGTTAGTTTGTAGAGAGAGAACCAAGATGCTTGATGAAAAGCCTTTGGCCAGGTCGTTTGAATAAACTCGCACAGTATTTTTGTTATTCGATGGCGTTATGATATCGTTTAGTGAACCTTTGACGTGGCTGAGCGTGGCACCCATGACCCCAGCTCGGGGGAAAACCAATTTGCATAGGCGGGGAGGAAAGGTAATCGTGGGGATTCGAACATGCTCGGCGGTTGCTCTGTTTTTTGGGATTCGAAATGGTCGGATGATCTGTTTTTGTTAACTTGGCTTCGAAGACCTTTAGAAAGGCAGGGTAAGAATAGATTAGGTCTTTGTAACAGTTTGGGTTTGTAGAAAGTGTCTCCCCCTTGAAGACGCGGCAGCGTTTCCAATCTTTGCGGGAATCTTAGTACGATCAACGAAAAGACGAGGTGAACAGGCTAGTAATGGGCTGGGTTGCAACACTGACGCAGATTCTTTTCCAGAAAGAGAAGGATCCAGAAGTTGTCTAGCCCAGCTGATTTGTAATGGGTCCAGATTTTGGCAACTCTTTCAGAACATCAGCTATGCTGGATTGTGGTGAAGGAGAAATGGGGGAGGTTTGGGCAAGTTGCTGTGGGGGGGGCAGGGCTGTTGGTGACTGGGGTAGGGGTAGCCAGGTGGAAAGCATTGGCAGACCCGTTTATCGAAGAAAAATGCTTATTGACAAATTCTTTCAATTATTCGTGAAAATTTATCGGTGGTGACAGTTGTTTCCTAGCCTTCAGTGCAGGGGGCAGCTGGGAGGAGGGCTCTTATATTCTCCAATGGACGTCAGACCTGCTCGCTGAAGTGTTTTAGGGAGCGTTTGACAGTGATGAGGGGTGGTCGCTTGACCGCAGACCCATTACGGACACAGGCAATGAGGCAGTGATCACTGAGATCCTGGTTGAAGACAGCAGAGGTGTATTTAGAGGGCAGGTTGGTCAGGATGATATCTATGAGGGTGCCCGTGTTTACAGATTTGGGGTTGTACCTGGTAGGTTCATTGATAATTTGTGTGAGATTGAGGGCATCTAGCTTAGACTGTAGGACAGCCGGGGTGTTAAGCATGTCCCAGTTTAGGTCACCTAACAGTACGAGCTTTGAAGATAGATGGGGGGCAATCAATTCACATATGGTGTCCAGGGCACAGCTGGGGACAGAAGGTGGTCTATAACAAGCGGCAACAGTGAGAGACTTGTTTCTGCAAAGGTGGATTTTTAGAAGTAGAAGCTCGAATTGTTTGGGCACAGACCTGAATAGTATGACAGAACTCTGCAGGCTGTCATTGCAGTAGATTGCAAGTCCACCCCCTTTGGCAGTTCTATCTTGTCGGAAAGTGRTATAGTTAGGGATGGAAATTTCAGCATTTTTGGTGGCCTTTCTAAGCCAGGATTCAGACACGGCTAGGACATCCGGGTTGGCAGAGTGTGCTAAAGCAGTGAGTAAAACAAACTTAGGGAGGAGGCTTCTAATGTTAACATGCATGAAACCAAGGCTTTTATGGTTACAGAAATCAACAAATGAGAGCGCCTGGGGAATGGGAGTGGAGCTAGGCACTGCAGGGCCTGGATTAACCTCTACATCARCAGAGGACCAGAGGAAGAGTAGGATAAGGGTACGGCTAAAAGCTATAAGGACTGGTCGTCTAGTGCGTTCAGAACAGAGAGTAAAGGGAACAGGTTTCTGGGCGTGGAAGAATAGATTCAAGGCATAATGTACAGACAAGGGTATGGTAGGATGTGAATACAGTGGAGGTAAACCTAGGCATTGCGTGACGATGAGAGAGGTTGTGTCTCTAGAGACATAATTTAGAACATGTGAGATCACCGCATGTGTGGGAGGTGAAACAAAAGGGCTAACTAAGGCATATTAGGCAGGGCTGGAGTCTCTACAGTGAAATAAGACAATAATCACTAACCAAAACAGCAATGGACAAGACATATTGACATTGGGGAGAGGCATGCGTTGCCGACTGATCATAGGGACCAGTTGGAGGCTAGGCGAGCATGAGACACGGCGATTCAGACAGCTAGCGGGCCGGGGATAGCAGAAGGGCCTTAGGGGGGACGTCGCGACGGAAGAAAGTCTGTTGTAGCTCCCTCGGACGGTTACGTCGGCAGACCAGTCGTGTTGAATTGGCAGGGCTCCGTGTATCAAATCAAATTTATTTATATAGCCCTTCTTACATCAGCTGATATCTCAAAGTGCTGTACAGAAACCCAGCCTAAAAGCCCAAWCAGCAAGCAATACAGGTGTAGAAGCATGGTGGCTAGGAAAAACTCCCTAGAAAGGCCAAAACCTAGGAAGAAACCTAGAGAGGAACCAGGCTATGAGGGGTGGCCAGTCCTCTTCTGGCTGTGCCGGGTGGAGATTATAACAGAACATGGCCAAGATGTTCAAATGTTCATAAATGACCGGCATGGTCAAATAATAATAATCACAGTACCTCAGGAGTAAATGTCAGCACATCAGGAGTAAATGTCAGTTGGCTTTTCATAGCCGATCATTGAGAGTATCTCTACCGCTCCTGCTGTCTCTAGAGAGTTGAAAACAGCAGGTCTGGGACAGGTAGCACGTCCGGTGAACAGGTCAGGGTTCCATAGCCGCAGGCAGAACAGTTGAAACTGGAACAGCATCACGTCCAGGTGGACTGGGGACAGCAAGGAGTCATCATGCCGGGTAGTCCTGAGGCATGGTTCTAGGGCTCAGGTCCTCCGAGAGAGAGAAAGAAAGAATTAGAGAGAGCATACCTAAATTCACACAGGACACCGGATAAGACAGGAGAAGTACTCCAGATACAACAGACTGACCCTAGCCCCCCGACAACATAAACTACTGCAGCATAAATACTGGAGGATGAGACAGGAGGGGTCAGGAGACACTGTGGCCCCATCCGATGATACACCCGGACAGAGCCAAACAGGCAGGATATAACCCCGCCCACTTTGCCAAAGCACATCCCCACACCACTAGAGGGATATCTTCAACCACCAACTTACCATCCTGAGACAAGGCCGAGTATAGCCCACATAGATCTCCGCCACGGCACAACCCAAGGGGGGGCGCCAACCCAGAAAGGAAGATCACGTCAGTGACTCAACCCACTCAAGTGACGCACCCCTCCTAGGGACGGCATGGAAGAGCACCAGTAAGCTAGTGACTCAGCCCCTGTAATAGGGTTAGAGGCAGAGAATCCCAGTGGAGAGAGGGGAACCAGGCAGTAAAAGGGTCCAGGCCAATTGGCAAAATAGGTATTGTAGCCCAAGAAATTGGCTGATGGTCCTCTTCAGCTAGCAGTCCGATATGCTCTAGACAGCTAGCGGGCCGCGGCTAGCGGATGGGCCTTCAGGGAACGTCGCGACGGAGGAGCCTGTTGACACCCCTCGGGCGGATTACGTCGGCAGACCAGTCGTGGTGGAATCGGCAGGGCTCCATGTCGGCAGTAAAAGGGGTCCGGGCCAATTGGCAAAATATGTATTGTAGCCCAAGGAGTGGCTGATGGACCTCTTAAGCTAGCCGGGGGCTGGGCCTAGCACGAGGCTAGTTCCAGGCTCACTGGTGCTTGCTTCGGGACAGAGACGTTAGCCAGGTGGGTAGCCACACGGATAGCAGCTAGGTAGCTGCGATGATCCAGGTGAAAAGGTTCAGAGCTTGCGGTAGGAAACCGGAGATGGAGAAAGAGCAGTCCGGTAAGCTCTGGGTTGAAACATGCTGTGCAGACTAGCAGGAGTTGACCAGGCTAAAGTTAGCTGATGACCGCTAACCGCTGAGCTCTGTTTTTACAGTATGTATGGTAACACATCACAGAATTACAAAAGTATAGAAATTGAAATGAATGAAAGTCCTTTAATGAATTGGCTCTAATCCAGACCCTCTCCTCTTGGAAGTCCATGCAGTCCCAGTGGTGAACCAGGGTAGCCATCTTGCGTTTTCAGTACTCCAGGAAGGTGACTGCCCAGAACGACATGAACACACTGAAGAAGACTGTCTAGGGGTGGTCAAACAGGTAGCCCACCTGCCAACACAGACACACCACATGTATTTACATTTTTTATTTTACCAGGTAAGTTGATTGAGAACACATTCTAATTTAAAGCAACAACCCGTGGAATAGTTACAGAGGAGAGGAGGGCAGATGAATGAGCCGATTGGAAGCTGGGGATGATTAGGTGATTAGGTCAGATTGGGAATTTAGCCAGGACACCGGGGTTAACACCCCTACTCTTCTGATAAGTGCTATGGGCTCTTTAGTGACCACAGAGACGGCACCCTACACACAACGGCCTGCCATCTATGGATTTATTAGTAGTGGAACGGCTAAGCTAAAATATCCATAACGATTGTTCATTAATGTGATAAAAGCAACACATTTGGCATAGAGGTGAATGTATGTATTCTGAAAAGATTTAGATAAGCACATCAGACAGTCACTCATACCTTGTTACTTCTGTTACGTTCCCCAGTTTCTGTGTTGTATTTGAGTGTGTGTGTTTCAGGAGATGGCTTCCTGGAAGTCTCCCCAGGCAGCTGATTGGTCGGCCCCAATTGATAATTGGAGAGCTGACCCCACCGCCTCGTCAAGAAGCAGCTGACTCGCTAATCACTGATTGGGCCCACCTGAAGCTATAAAAGCCAGGTTTGTTCGGGGGGGAGGAGGAGAGAGAGAGAGAGAGAGAGAAGAGAGAGAGAGAGAGAGAGAGAGAGAGAGAGAGAGAGAGAGAGAGAGAGAGAGGAGAGAGAGAGAAGAGAGAGAAGAGAGAAGAGAGAGAGAGAGAGAGAGTAGAGAGAGAGAGAAGAGAGAGAGAGAGAGAGAGAGAGAGAAGAGAGAGAGAGAGAGAGAGAGAGAGAGAGGAGAGAGAGAGAGAGAGAGAGAGAGAGAGAGAGAGAGAGAGTGAGAGAGAGAGAGAGAAGAGAGAGAGAGAGAGAGAGAGGAGAGAGAGAGACGAGAGAGAGAGAGGAGAGAGAGAGAGAGGAGAGAGAGAGACAGAGAGAGAGAGAGAGAGAGAGAGAGAAGGGAGAGAGAGAGAGAAGAGAGAGAGAGAGAGAGAGAGAGAGAGAAGAGAGAGAGAGAGGAAGGAGAAGAGAAGAGAAGAGAGAGAGAGAGAGAGAAAGAGAGAGAGGAGAGGAGAGAGAGAGAGAGAGAAGGCTGATGCTTTGGGTTAATTTACTATGTTAGTTGTTGTTCTTTAGTGGCCTAAGTTAGTTTACTCAGTTTTGTTGTAAAGTGTTTGTGAAATTGTTAATAATTATTATCTGTTTCATTTGTTCCCAGGGGGAAAGGGAAGGGCACTTTAGGGATGCTTAGGCAAGAGGTCCCGCGGGCATACATATACCCGTAGTATATTCATTGTCTAGGCACACTAGGTAAGACCTGGGCGGACCACCCCCTGTATTTTGGTTTAGGGCACCAGGTGGTGTTAAGTTAGGTAAGTTAAGTGAGTAGGCAGGTTAGATAGGAGAGGGGGAGCTTTGATATTTACTTTCTTTGCTTTGGTTCCGCCCAGCCCCTTTTCCCCATATTACCGTGTAGGAAATAAATCCTAGTAAACGGTAAATTCTGCCTTTGTCGTCCTTTCTCCCACCTACAGTTCATACCTCTTGCACTTCACAGAGAGTTGGGTTGTAGCGTTCCCTCTTCTCAGAGGCGTGCGTAACAACTTCCTATTAAATATAGCTTGTTTGAGTTGGATTGATGCATCTGAACATTAGGAGCTTACTTCCTAAACTGGATTACATCAAAATCTGGGCTATGCAGATGAATCCGGACATTCTGGTATTGACTGAAACTTGGATCTCTGGGGACATTCTGAACTCTGATATTTTATATTGAGTGTTATAATGTGTTCAGAGCTGACAAACATTTCGCTGTCTCTATACTGAAAACCATTTCCCTTCCCCAAATAGTTTTGCTGCTATATTTAAGCCTTTGTCTGGGGAAAAATCTAACTGTTATAGGGGTCTAACATCCTCCCACCGCTAACCTTTATGCACTCGAGGAGTTAACTAGTTTATTAAATCAGAAGTTATTACCTTGGGTGACCTAAATTATGATTGTCTGTCTGAAGCCAGAAAATCCCAATCTAAACGATGTGTAATTATCTAAACCTAACCCAGCTGGTGACTAAGCCTACACTGCCCAACCCTAAAGATCCTTCAAAGTCAACTCTGATTGATCTTATCCTAACGAATACACCAGAAAATTATGTTTCTACTGGTGTCTTCACCCAAGACATTAGTGATTATTGCCCAGTTGTTTGTGTCAGAGATGTGAGAATACAAAAAAACTAAGCCTTGTCACATCAAAGAGGAACTTTAAAAACTTCAGTGAACAGGCTTTTTTACATTATCTTTATTTTATTGACCTTGATTGTATTTCCTATCCCTGAACCTGATTTATCTTTGAGCCTTTTTGCAGATGTCTTCAATACTATTTTTGGATAATCATGCTCCCTTCAAAAAATGGAGGGTTAAATGTAGATCGAATGACTGGTACACTTCGGAATTATCAGAAGTCATTCATAAAAGAGACGATGCTTGGGTCAAGGTCAGGAACACAAGCTTAGGCCTGGACTGGCATGCTTTAAGCAACTGAGGAGTCATTGTGTAAGAAAAATCTAAAAGTCTAAAATCTGATTATGTAACCGGTCTTTCGGATTGTAATGGGAACCCTGCTAAATTCAGGAAAACTGTCAAATTCCTGATGGGTTCTACTTCCTCCTCTCTGCCACAACAAATTAGTTGGCATAATTACGAAAAGAATGCAATCAATTGAGGTATTTAATCACCATTTTATTTCAGCGGCATCCATCTTTGTAAGAACTTCTAAGCTTATTCACAATGATAGTAGGTCCCAAAAAGTGGTACACTATCTTCACTATTTAAACACCATCCGTCAATTTGTTAAAAATTGTAAACTTAATCTATATGCGGATGATACTATTATGTATGCTTTTGCCCCGACTGTTGATCGGGATGTGTCAAAACTACAGTCCGTCATGCCTGCTCTCGCTGTTCCCCTCTGCAGGCTCCTCAGCATTACGCACTCCTGCCACCATCATTTCGCACACCTGCCTTTCCACGTCACGCGCATCAGCGTATTATTGGACTCAATCACCTGTTTATTACCTCCCCTATATGTCAGTTCCCCATCTCTGTTCCCCGCTGCTGCATTGATTGTCGAATGTCGTTGTTTTGCCCGTGTACTGACACTGTGCCTGTCTTGTTTGTTCTTCATTAAATGTTGACTCCCCCGTACCTGCTTCTTGTCTCTGGCGTCGGTCCTTACACAGTCAGATTTTATAGCTATGCAGGAATCCCTTTTTGATTTAAAACCTGTGCTTAAAAACCRCTTGACACTACAGGGGGTGCTGTTTCAACTTGGACATTTATCGTTCCCAAATTAAACTGCCTCGTACTCAATTCTTGCTCGTACAATATGCATATTATTATTACTATTGGATAGAAAACAATCTCTAGTTTCTAAAACCGTTTGAATTATGTCTGTGGGTGAACCAGAACTCTTTCGGCAGCGAAATTCATGACAGGAACTGCGAAGGTCTGAAAACGAGGCTCTGTTCTCAGATCAGTTTAAAGCTCTGTATGTATCCTATGGGTCGACATGAACTGCACCCGCCTGAGCTATATCCGTCTGTAATTTAATTCGATATAGGTGTTAGAAACATCATAACGAAGTTATTTTAAACCGAGTTATATCAGTTTATCGCGAGTATATTGCTATATTTCGGAATTTCCTTAGTATTGCGTTTTGGGGATTTGGGCATGTTGTGGCACATAGCTATTGTTAGCTGCTAATTCCGAAGTTGAGACGACGTTTTACAACCAAGCAACGATTATTTTGGACAAAGGACACCTTGGCCAAGATTCTGATGGAAGCTCGTCCAAAAGTAAGAGCTATTTATGATGTTATTCCGTATTTATGTGGAAAAAATGTAAACGCGATTTTCCGCCATTATTGCGGCACTTGTCTGGCTGTAACGCACACTGTATGTCTAGTAACGTTAATTTAAAAAATCTAACTCAGCGGTTGCATTAATAACTAATGCATCTTTCATTTGCTGTCCAACCTGTATTTTAGTCAATCTAATCGATAAATAATCGTAAACTTAGGTGCCTTTCCAAGATGGCGCCGGCCAGAATGCATGACCTGTTGCCACTGATCACATTGTATAACCACGATTTGTGCTGCTAAATATGCACATTTTCGAACAAAACCTATATGCATTGTGTAATATGATGTTACAGGACTGTCATCTGACGAAGTATATCAAGGTTAGTCAAAAATTATAATCTTTTGCTGTATTGGTTACGATCGCTAACCTGTGCTGCTGGTAAATTGCTTGTGTTTCTGGCATTGTGCTAAGCTAATATAATGCTATATTGTGTTTTCGCTGTAAAACACTTAAAAAATCTGACATATTGGCTGGATTCACAAGATGTTGGGCTTTCATTTGCTGTACGCTGTGTATTTTTCAGAAATGTTTTGTAGATTAGCAGTGGTGGGCCGTCAGGGCCTGCAAGGCCTTCTCTGCTGGCCTAAACATCATCAGAATATAATTTTTTTTAAATATATTTTCCCACAAATATGTATTAAATTATTCCCCAGAGTAAGAGTTATACTCTTCATTTCATAGCTTTTCCTCTTGGTTGCACTGCTTCCAGCCCCAGGTTGAGATTTGGAGGGCTGGTCTTTATGTTAGATCTTTTATCCAATCATATTCAGCCATCATGTGTTGCCAGGGGTCTAAAATCTGCCCTCAGGCCTTCAGAATCAACAGTGCGGGCGCTTGTAGCTTATAGTGAATGGAAATAAAAATTTGTGTCAACCAATCAGCTTTAGAGTTGGCTATTGTACGCCTGCTGGCTGGCTCCAGTGTTACACAGGAGCCAGCTAGCAGGCGTAGTGGTGCACTCTTTTTATTGGATTACCAAATTGAGAGGCAGGTCCTATGGGCAGGTCTATGCAGATCTAGGAAAACTTGAATTTGATAAACGAAATTAATTCGCGTTCTACTAAGCTGTTTTTTCAACCCACAATGGCGGAAGAGGAGAAGATACGATTTGGTCGAGGAATAATTATAACGCCATTTCTCAAGCGAACTTTTCAAGAAAAGTTAGACATTGTAAGGAGAGGTCGCCCGACGCCACAAAGCCTGTCACAGGCGGGAAAGGGGTTCGTTCGCTCGCCACTTTCAAAGTTTCAACTACGAGCGCTGTCAATGGCTCACAGCTCCGAGAAAGCACTGCAAACTGTACTGCTGGGAATGCCTATTAGTTGCAAGTGATCGATTTGGTGTTTGGAGCCACACTGGCTTTGCAAACTTGAGTTGTCTGTTAAACACTGTTTACCCAAAAATGTTAATTTGTCAAATTCAAGGTGACGCAACGCCTGGTTATACTGCGTTTCTTCTAAATGTATAGTGTCTAGAGCCATGGCATCATAATGATGGTAATAAGAGGTGGATTAATTCGGGTGGGACTGTGTAGTACCTCACTGAAGGCCCCAGGCCCACGGCACGCCACTGGTAATTAGGTATTTGACGTTTGGTCTCTGTAATTATTCTGGCAGCTTCGGCACTATTTCAGATTGCAGCTGCAAGGTAAACTGTGACTTAACCTGAAATATGCACATTTTTCTAAAAAAAACATATGCTTATACAATAAATATGTTATCAGACTGTCATCTTATGAAGTTGTTTCTTGGTTAGTGGCTATTTATATCTTTATTTGGTCGAATTAGTGATGGCTACTGATGGAGTAAAAAACTGGTGGAGTAAAAAAAGTGGTGTCTTTTGCTAACGTGGTTAGCTAATAGATTTACATATTGTGTCTTCCCTGTAAAACATTTTAAAAATCAGAAATGATGGCTGGATTCACAAGATGTGTATCTTTCATCTGGTGTCTTGGACTTGTGATTAATGATATTTAGATGCTAGTATTTACTTGTGACGCTATGCTAGGCTATGCTAGTCAGCTTTTTTACTGTGGGGGATGCTCCCGGATCCGGGTTTGGAGGAATTAGAGGTTAATACAGGCAAAACAAAATACATGTTGTTTTCAAACTCTCGTAAGAATGTAAAGATGAACTACATTACTACTAGTCATTAGATGGTTTCTCCAATCGAACGTGTTTCTGTAAATATAAATACTATAGGCATTTGGATTGATATGGATTTGACATTTATAAAACAGATGAGCTGGTTAAGAAGCTAAGATTTAAAGTAGTTATTTTTCTACAGAAACAGATTGTGCCTTTCTCTAAGTAGTAGGAAGCAGATTATTCAGTCAACCTTTTTATCTGTTCTTGATTATGGTTATATTATTATTAAAAGGGCAGCTGCTTAAACCTTTGGATGCCATCACCATAGTGCCCTTGGTTTTGTTGACAGGTGACAGTTTTTGAACATCATCACTGCATCCTGTATCAAAAGGTTGGCTGGACTTCGCTAAAGACCCATAGATCGTACATTACTCCCTTTTTGTTTACTAGCCTACTTCATAAATTCTGTCTTATCTAACTTTGCTGTTGAAGTATAGACACAGAGTTGCTAACCAGTTCACAGGATTGGATAACTCGAGGTTCCTTGGGTCTCCACCGAGCTAGGTAGATCTGCTTTTAGTTTTAATGCACCGTATTCCTGGAACAAAATTCTAAATACATTTCATCTTGATGTTCTGGTTCCGTTTGGGCAATTTAGAGTATTGATGGGGACTCATTTGTGGAGGAATGTAACTGTTTTTCTGGGTGATTTGATGTTTTATATATAGTTATAGTTTGGGCATATACAGGGCACATTTGTAAAGGAGACCTAGGTCTAAATATAAACAGTACAGTACCTTAGCCAGGGGCAGATCTCAGACAAGTTCCAGGGCTTGCAGGTCTTACAGAGGACACATCAGGTAGCTGTTCCCACTGCTACAGATCTCCTTGCTGTGACAGTCAGGTACAGAATCACATACACAATTCACCACTCAAAAGTAGTAAATGAGTGCGATATCAGACACATTTGAATTATTATTATCCCTTGATTGCTTGCTACAGAGGATATACCAGAGGCTCTCTGTGCTTTTATACAGTACAGTGATTGATATACTAATCCACAATGAACATGAAGAGTTACACTAATGTCTTGTGCCTGTAAGAGACTCAATGCTTTCTTCCTTCGCTATGTTATTGGATCTTTAGAATCCCTATCTTTATCTTCTTATGGCTGCAGGGGCAGTATTGAGTAGCTTGGATGAAAGGTGCACAGAGGTCCAGAGTAAACGGCCTGCTCCTCAGTCATAGATGCTAAAAAATTGCATAGTATTATTAGTAATGGATAGAAAACACTCTGAAGTTCTTAAAACTGGTTGAATTATTGCTGAGTATAACAGAACTCATATGGCAGGCAAAAACCTGAGAAAAATCCAAACAGGAATTGGAATTCTGAGGCTGGTCGATTTTCAACAAGATCCTATTGAAATCACAGCGAGATATGGATGAGGTTCACTTCCTACGGCTTCCACTAGATGTCAACAGTCTGTAGAACCTTGTCTGATGCCTCTACTGTGAAGTGGGGCCGAAGGAGAGGGGAATTAGTCAGGTCTACCATGACCTGACCATGCTTTGACCATGTGCGTTCACATGAGAGGGAGCTCTGTTTCATCGCTCATCTGAAGTCAAGTAATTCTCCGGTTGGAACGTTATCAAGATTTATGTTAAAAACATTCTAAAGTTGATTCAATACATCGTTTGACATGTTTCTACTGACTGTTATGAACTTTTGGACATTTCGTCTGCTTTTAGTGAACGCGCTTCCTGACTTTGGATTTGTTTACCAAACACGATAACACAAAATAGCTATTTGGACATAAATGATGGACATTACCGAACAAAACGAACATTTCTTGTGGAAGTGGGAGTCCTGGGAGTGCATTCCGACGAAGATCAGCAAAGGTAAGTGAAGATTTATAATGTTTTTATGAGTTTGTGACTGCACAATTTGGCGGGTAACTGTATGGCTTCCTTTTGTGGCTGTTTTTCAGATTATTTTAATATGTGTTTGAGGTAAAGCTTTTGGAAATCTGACACAGCGGTTGCATTAAAGAACAAGTGTATCTTTAATTCTATGAAAACATGTATCTTCATCAAAGTTTATGATGAGTATTTCTGTTATTTGACGGTGGCTCTCTGCAATTTCTCCGATATTTTGTAGGCATTTCTGAACATGGCACCAATGTAAACTGAGGTTTTTGGATATAAATATGAACTTAATGAACAAGA
>NC_036857.1:16638746-16740260 GCF_002910315.2 Salvelinus sp. IW2-2015 | reverse complement strand
CTCCCCTGGATGTTCATAAACCAATGAGAAGTGGAATGGATGTCTACGTAGTTCTCAGAGCTTATAAAAGGCCAAGGAACGAAGGGAGCTCTCTTTTCGTCGTTCATCATGCGCAAAGCAAGACCTCAGAATGGCATTTTGAAACGCTCAGTTATCGGCCTTAGCATATCCGTCTGTAATTTAATTCGATATAGCGTGTTAGAAACATTCATAACGAAGTTATTTTAAACCGAGTTATATCAGTTTATCGAGTATATGCTATTTTCGGAATTTCCTTAGTATTGCGTTTTGGGGATTTGGGCATGTTGTGGCCACATAGCTATTGTTAGCTGCTAATTCCGAAGTTGAAGACGACGTTTTACACCAAGCAACGATTATTTTGGACAAAAGGCATATATGTATTGTGTAACATGAAGTCCTATGAGTGTCATCTGATGAAGATCATCAAAGGTTAGTGATTAATTTTATCTCTATTTGTGCTTTTTGCGACTCTTTGGCTGGAAAAATGGCTGAATTTTTCGTTGAGTTGGTGGTGACCTAACATAATCGTTTGTGGTGCTTCGCTGAAAAGCCTATTTGAAAATCGGACACTTTGGTGGGATTAACAACAAGATTACCTTTAAAATGGTATAAAATACCATTTTAATTATTTTAATTAAATACCATTTTAATTATTATTTAATTTTAATTATGAGATTTCTGTTGTTTGAATTTGGCGCCCTGCACTTTCACTGGCTGTTGTCATATCATCCCGTTAACGGGATTGCAGCCATAAGAAGTTATGGCCTGGTAAATCGACTGAGTCCCCACCAAGCCATCAAACACTGGTCCCGAGAAAGTATTCTCTCGTGGACAGATTCTGAGTGTAAATAAACGACGAGAAAACAAGTGACAAAGTTATGCACACATTTAACTACTGGGTAACGGAGATTACTGAGAAAACAATGGTCAGCAGTTGCCATGGAAACACATTGGAGACACAGGGAACATTGACAAGACATGGTAGCTCAGTTAGAAGAGCATGTTGTTTAAAACGCCAGGGTAGTGGGTTTGATTCCTGGGATCGCCCATACGTAAAATGTATGCACGCATTACTTTAAGTTGCTTTGGATAAAAGTGTCTGCTAAATGGCATATAGTATATTATTATTTTCCCCGACACACGCATAGACGGACACACAAGCGCACGCGCACACACACACCTTACTTCCTGGTCGAGGTTTGATGGTCAAACAGTGGGTGCATTAGAGCGCATAGTTTGAGTGTTGCGGGGAAGCTAAAGCATATGTTCATATTCCGGTGTTGTATTGAAGTTTAAAACATGGTTTACCACTATTATTGATGTGTGGATATGTATAATGTGTAATATATTTCCWAAATGTTTTTGTTTACCTTTTTTTATGCCTTTATTGAAGTTAATTGTCAATTATGTAATTGGTATAGTTTGTGATGCATTCTGGGTGATGTTGCTATAAGACACACACACGCACACAGCGAAGCAATGCATTATGTCTTAAGACTGGTACAGGCGGCCTGCATAACTAAATTGAGCCTGTATATTTGCAGAGCTCCAGACTGCGACTTACACTAGGCCACTCTGTTGCTCAAATTATACTGTAATTATATTGTAATAACACCCCTTTGAGCGTTCTTTTGGTCTCGATTTGTAGTAAAGATAATTATAATAAGAACTCTATACTGTACAGTTTTCAAACCATGAACCTTGATTACAGGCAAAGAAATGAATGTGTTAGAAAAGCATTGCAAGTGATGGAGTTTCAGGACTCATGCAGGAGTGTTGGTGCCCTTGGACATGACTCCTGACACAAAGACAAAGGTCCCCACCACCACCGCTGGGAGCAGCCAGGCTGTGTAGAAGCCTACAGAGAGGACCAGAGACAAAAACCTCTCTATCTCACACAACACAGTGGGGAATTCTCACAAAACTGTACTGTTGTGGTAAATTGACCACATATCTTAACAAAAATGGACATGGTATAAGAGAGAATAGATATTGTAGCATTCATTTGATCCAAGTCTTCTTGAGTATGATGTGTAAATCTCAGATTTTTTGGATGTGTTCAGTTTCATGAATCCCCCTCACCAACAAGTGTAACCATATAAGCAGTACAGAATTAAATTATGGTATTGTATCAGATGTACTATATGAGGAATTCTGCTTACCCAGCCAGACAAAGTAAAAGGGTATCTTCTCTCCAAAGTATTCTCTGATGTGGTCCAGTGGCTGGTACTTGTACCACTTAGACCAATACTGGAATAAGACCTGCCTCTGGTTGAGCTCATCTGGACACACCTCATACTCTGGCAGCTCAAAGGGGCACTGAGAAACACACACACAAGTACGCATGCACACACACAAACACACTTGCCGCACACACAAACACGCACACGTGCACATGGATGCAAGCGCGCACATACACACACACACACACTTAACACAGACTGCTGTAATAGGCAGATGTCATTGTGCGTAGCGGTACATTAAGAATGTGTCTGACCTCATGCAAGGGAAACGCTGCAGTGTATGCCCCCTCGTTGAGCAGTAGAGCCACGCCCACCTCCGCGCTCTTCCTCTTGCCATACACCGTACTTGCCAGAAGCTTATACACCTGCCACGGAAAGCCAGTTGGCCATATAAGAATGACATAGATTGACGTAAAGCCTATTGACCACATATACAGTGCATTCGAACCCCTTGACTTTTTTTCACATTTTGTTACGTTAAAGTCTTATTCTAAAATGGATTTAAGAAAAAAGTGTCAATCAATCGAAACACAATACCCCATAATGACAAAGCAAAAGCAGTTACAATTTTGCAAATGTATTAAAAATAAAAAACAGGAATACCTTACTTAAGTATTCAGACTCTTTGCTATGAGACTCGAAATTGAGCTCAGGTCAATCCTGTTTCCATTGATCATCCTTGAGATGTTTCTACAATGTGATTGGAGTCCACCTGTGGTAAATTAAATTGATTGGACATGATTTGGAGAGGCACACACCTGTCTATATAAGGTCCCACAGTTGACAGTGCATGTCAAAAACCAAGCCATGAAGTCGAAGGAATTGTCCGTAAAGCTCCGAGAGAGGTTTGTGTCAAGGCACAGATCTGGGAAGGGTACCAAAAACAATGCAGTGGCTTAAATGGAAGAAGTTTGGAACCACCAAGACTCCCTAAAGCACGGCCAAACTGAGCAATCGGAGGAGAAGGGCCTTGGTTAGGGAGGTGACCAAGATTTGTTCCAAAGTTCCTCTGTGGAGATGGGAGAACCTTCTAGAAGGACAACCATCTCTGCAGCACTCCACCAAACAGGCCTTTATGATAGAGTGGCCAGACGGAAGCCACTTCTCAGTAAAAGGCTCATGACAGCCCACTTGGAGTTTGCCAAAAGGCACATAAAGGACTCTCAGACCAGGAGAAACAAGATTCTCTGTTCTGATGAAACCCAGATTGAACTCTTTGGCCTGAATGCCAACCATCACATCTGGAGGAAACCTGGCACCATCCCTATGGTAAAGCATGGTGGTGGCAGCATGCTGTGGGGATGTTTTTCACCGGCAGGGACTGGGAGACTAGTCAGGATTGAGAGAAAGATGAACAGAGCAAAATATAGAGATCATTGATGAAAACCTGCTCCAAAGCCYTCACGTGTGTTCCCTCTCCGGCCTCTAGGTCACCAGGCTGCTCGTTATGGCGCACACCGGTCACCATCGTTACGCGCAGCTGAGCTTCATCAGACTCACCTGGACTCCATCACTTCCCTGATTACCTTCCCTATATATGTCACTCCCTTTGGTTCCTTTCCCAGGTGTTATTGTTTCTGTTGCTGTGTCATGTCTGTGCATTGTTCGTGCATCTTATTTTGTATTATGTTGTGTTAATTTATTAAAACACTCACTCCCTGAACTTGCTTCCCGACTCTCAGGGCACATCGTTACAAGAGCGCTCAGGACCTCAGACTGGGGTGAAGGTTCACCTTCCAAAAGGACAACAACCCTAAGCACACAGGCAAGACAATGCAGGAGTGGCCTCGGGACAGGTCTCTGAAAGTCCTTGAGTGGCCCAGCCAGAGCCCGGATTTGAACCCGATCGAACATCTCTGGAGAGACCTGAAAATAGCTGTGCAGCGACGCTCCCCCTCCAACCGAACACAGCTTGAGAGGATCTGCAAAAAATGGGAGAAACTCCCCAAATACAGGTCTGCCAAGCTTGTAGCGTCACACCCAAGACTTGAGGCTGTAATCGCTGCCAAAAGGTGCTTCAAAAAAGTACTGAGTAAACGGTCTGAATACTTATGTAAATGTGATAGTTTTTAGTTTTTTTTAACACCTTTGCTAAATTTTCTAAAAACCTGTTTTCGCTWTGTCATTATGGGGTATTGTGTGTAGATGAGGTATTGATGAGGGGGAAAAAATGTTGTATCCATTTTAGAATAAGGCTGTAACAAGATGTGGAAAAAGTCAAGGTGTCTGAATACTTTCAGCCACTGTAGGTAGGCCTATATATGTCCACCTAAACTGAGTACATAAAACATTAAGAACATCTGCTTTCCATTTCATAGACTGACAAAGTGAAAACTATGATCCTAATTGAGATCACTTGTTAAATCCACTTCAATCAGTGTAGAATGTAGATGAAGGGGAGGAGACAGATTAAATACATATTTTTAAAACAATTGAGACATGGATTGTGTATGCGTGCTATTCAGAGGGTGAATGGGCAAGACAAATAGTTTAAGTGCCTTTGAACAGGGTATGGTAGTAGGTGACAGGCGCACCGGTTTGTGTCAAGAACTGCAACGCTGCTGTGTTTTTCACACTCAACAGTTTCCCCATGCGTGTCAAGAATGGTCCACCACCCAAAGGACATCCAGCCAACTTGACACAGCTCTGGGAAGCATTGGAGTCAACATGGGCCAGCATCAGAGGTGTAAAGTACTTAAGTAAAAATACTTTAAAGTACAACTTAAGCAGTTTTTTTTTTAAGTATCTGTACTTTACAATTTATATTTTTGGACTACTTTTGCTTCACTACATTCCTAAAGAAAATAATGTACTTTTTACTCCATACATTTTCCCTGACACCCAAAAGTACCTGTTACATTTTGAATGCTTAACCATACAGGAAAATGGTCCAATTCACTCACATATCAAGAGAACATCCCCGGTCATTCCTACTGCCTCTGATCTGGAGGACTCACTAAACACAAATGCTTCGTTTGTAAATAATGTACGTGTGTTGTAGTGTGCCCCTGGCTATCAGTAAATGTAAAAAATAAAAATAAATAAAAAATGTGCTGTCCGATTTGCTTACTATAAGCAATTTGAAATTATTTATACTATATTTAAAACTAAATCATTTTAGACTTTTACTCAAGTAGTATTTTTCTGGGTGACTTTTACTTGAGTCATTTTCTATGAAGGTATCTTTACATTTACTCAAGTATGACAATTGGGTACCTTTTACACCACTGGCCTGCATCCCAGTCGACCGCTTTAAACACCTTTTGGAGTTCATGCCCCATTGAATTGAGGCTGTTCTGAGGGAAAAAGGGGGGTTGCAACTCAATATTAGGAAGGTGTTCTTAATGTTTTGTACGCTCTGGGTGTATATCTGGGGTACGTCCATCGTTACACAACACATGGGTAAAGATATAAAAAAGTAAATGGATGCACTCACTATACGGTGTCTCTGTCTGTTAGTGAAGTAGGTGTCATGGTCCTCAAAGCCAAGGAACCTGAGAAGGGACAAACAGAGCCAGGTTAAACCTGTAGTCATTCGCACACATACAGTAACAGACAGCTCTATAAGGATCAGCACGCAATGTGGCTCAACTAAAGTTTGAGGATCCTCAATCAAAACCTATATTAGGAAGTTTCCGGGATGATTTATTTTAATTTTATTTAACTAGGAAAGTCAGCGAAGAACAAATTCTTATTCTTAATGACGGCCTACACCGGCCAAACCCAGGCAAATTGTGAGCCGCCCTATGGGATTCCCAATCACGCCCGGTTGTGATACAGCCTGGATTCGAACCAGGGTGTTTGTAGTGACGCCTCTAGCACTGAGATGCAGTGCCTTAGACCGCTGCGCCACTCGGGAGCCCCACTTCTCCATCTAGGTACTCACTTCTCCATCTTTGACTTGCGAAAGGCACAAGTGTAGTAGTCCAGTGGCCTGCTGGGCACGGACTCAGCCATGATGTTGGGAATGCATAGCTTCCGAAGGATCCAGTCAGATGTATAGAAGTCTGGGTTTGGTTGAGCCTGAGACACAAAAACAATGTTCTTCATAACACACCATGGTATTGGGATTACCGTATTCTATACTACTGTATTTGGCACTAGCACTGKCCTGTAGGGGCGCTCTTAGAATGAGCTCCTCTGCGTAATAAACCAACACATCCCAGGGGGTTTGTGATAATGGATTGATTTTCAGATAATGGATGGTTTCAGATAATGGATGGATTTTTTTCCTCGCTCGCTGTCTTCTCCTAATGCCAAAAAATCATTACAGAACAGTCACAAAATAATGATTTATTTAGTACAGTATGCCACATAAGCATTATTAGACTGACCATAGAACTGTCAGCATTAAGGAACAATTGTCCTCTCTACGGTAACATGCAAATATAATGTTATTGGGAAAGTAGGAACACTAGATCTAACTACTTGTTGAGCTAGGTGATCTAGTGTACATCATATGTTACCTTTTCCAGCAGCAGGCCGGCAATCTGCAGGTTTTGGGTGAATTTGTCCCGCCATCGAGCCAGCTGAGTCTTTTCTCCATTCAGACCTGCTTCTCTCCTCCTCTGGCCCTCTCCCGACCTCCCCAACTGCTGTTCTCCAATCTCCCCCTCTTTTGGGAGCGACGCTTTCTCCGTTTCACCTCCCACACTAGAACAAAGTCTGATTCAGGTTCAGCCAGACAAAGCCACAGGTTAGAATTTGATTGGTGGCATTGTCTTTATACTGTCTGTTACAAAGGATCTGGACCAACTCAGTGGGCTTGTGGTTAGTGTTCACCCTGAGATTGGACTGGCACATACTCATGAATAATGAATTATTTCCATTAGAAGAAGCCCAGCCCCTTCAGATTGGCCACACCTCTCTCACAGCCAAGTCACGTATCAGTATTGCCAAATGTGCCAATACACCAGTACATAGATATGATCTAAACATAAGGGACCAGGGTGGGGCTTTGTTAGTTGGTTTGGGATAGATTTTTCATGCCCCAAAACTGCAGAGATGTTCTGATTCAGAACACACGTGCTTCTTGGTTTTTGTTTTCCATCTGCTGCTTTTCATCTCTACCCCTCCCCCATTACCGCAGTCACAACATAGGGAGAGAGAGAGGTGGAAGGGGGTGGGGGTAGTGTGAAATATTAACAATCGCTAGAGAGGGGTTATAAAGCTGAGCTTCTAGGAAGCTTCTAGATTTGAGAAGGGGATGGGAGGAGGATGGGGAGAGGGGGAGACAGTGTCAATGCCAGTCATGCTGGGACTCCTGCTTTTACAAGAGGAGGAACGACAGATCCTTTGTGCTCATTAAAACATGACACCAACCACTAGCCAAGAATGAGGAAACTAGCCAAAGCTTGCACAGTACAACTGCATTCTAAAAGTGATGCATGCATTCTCATGTGTCAGAAGGAGCTCCTTGTTTCCAGTAAGTTTCAAACTGGTTCATCACTCAGGAGTTCTGAATGTTACAAGCTGCCACACTTCCTGATAGGTAACATTAGTCACACATCTTCATGCTGAACCGGTGTTATAAAACAACAGTATTTTTTTGTTTTTATACACTTGGACGAAATGGCCTCTAAGCTGTGGACAAAGGAGGAAATTAGCTGTCCAGTCTGTTTGAACACCCTAACAGAGCCTACAACTCTTCCATGTGGACACAACTTCTGCCTCGACTGTATCAGAAAATGCTGGGATGAGAGTGGTAGTATCAGCAGCAGAAGCAACGCGGTTTCCTGCTGTCCTTACTGTCGAGAGACATTCAGATTGCGCCCCACACTGACTAAGAACTCAATGCTGGAAAAGATGGTGGAGAAGCTAAAGATAACTTTACTCGATACACCTCCTGGGTATCCGTACGATGGGCCTGAAGACGTGGTGTGTGACGTGTGTACTCTTCTAGGGTCTAGGAGGAAGGCAAAGGCTGTGAGGGCCTGTCGGGAGTGTAAGCTGTCCTACTGCCAGTCTCACCTTAGAGCCCACCTGGATATCCCTCTGTTACAGAAGCACACTCTGGTGGGTGTGGTGGTCAAGGAGCTGCAGCTGGAGAAGCTGTGTCCCCAGCATGACAAACCGCTGGACATGTACTGCAGACTTGAGAGGAGGTGTATCTGTTCTCTGTGTGCAGTTGAGGAACACAAAAGCCACGAAACTGTCTACGCTGAGACTGAACGGGCCAAGAAACAGGTGGGTTTTCATAACCAAAGGACATTTGTATGTGGATAATTAAATAAATTTTGTAAGTGAGCTTCTAGATTTGAGAAAGGGATAGGGGGAGGATGGGGAGAGGGGTAGACACTGTCAGTGCCACTCATGCTGGGTCTCATGCATTTACAAAAGAGGAGGGACGACAGATCCTTTGTGCGCATAAAAAAAAACTACAAGGTCATCTTTTCTACAGTTACCATGACACCAACCACCAGCCAACAATGAAGAAACTAGCAAAAACTTACACAGTACAACTGCATTCTAAAAGTGTTGCATGCATTCTCGTGTCAGAAGGAGCTTCTTATTTCCAGTAAGTCTCAAACTGGTTCCTCCCTCATGAGTCCTGAATGTTACACTTCCTGATAGGTAACATTAGTCCCAAAACTTTATGCTGAACCGGTGTTATAAAACAACGTTATTTATATATTCTTTAATACACTGTGACAAAATGGCCTCTAAGCCATGGACAAGGGTGGACATCAGCTGTCCAGTCTGTTTGAACACCCTGACAGAGCCTACAACTCTTCCATGTCGACACAACTTCTCCCTCGACTTATTCAGAAAATGCTTGGATGAGAGTGGTAGTATCAGCAGCAGCAACGAGGTCTCCTTCTGTCCTTACTGTCGAGAGACATTCTGCAGGCGCCCCACACTAAGAACTCAATGCTGGAAAAGATGGTGGAGAAACTAAAGTAGATTACTTTGCTCGACTGAAGACGTGGTGTGTACTCGTGTAGAGGCCGGGAGGAAGGCAAAGGCTGTCAAGGCCTGTCGGGAGTGTAAGCTGTCCTACTGCCAGTCTCACCTTAGAGTCCACTTGGATAACCATCTGTTACAGAAGCACCAGGGATGCAAACTGCTGAGGGCCCAAAAAGGTCACAGAAACATGCAAAAAATCCCTGCTTGGGGGAAATGCAGGTTAACTAATTTTWAAAAAATTATATGATTTACATGATCAGTCTCTGTGTGTAAAATAAAAAGTGGTTAATGTGAACCTAACTCACAGCTGAAAAAATGTAAAGAAAGCAATCCAATGTTYTTTGTTGCCTAGACTTTACTGCAATTGAGAAAGAACAATACACAAATATTGCAGTTAGCCATGACAGCCTTTATAATAGAACGCTTGTGACCACACACATTTAAATATTGCACTTGGGGGAAAAATACATTTAAAAGTAGAAATAGAATGAAACAAATATGCATTCTATTTTTGCTCTATAATAGTGGCCACTAGACATCAATCAAGTGCACAAGGCTACATGTGTGCAAAAATAACGTTCACTGAGTAAAAAAAAGTAATAATCCCCCCTCATTCACACACAAGTGTTACTGTCAAATTCAACACAAAAGCAATATCTTTGGGCTACACTGCACATTATTAGATTGTACACTTTCTGCCTGTGGACATCTGTTCTATAATGTGCCAGCAGAGCATGATACCCTTTGTTGGCATAACTGATCTCTTTCAGGCAGACAGTAGACCTGGCATACCCCTTCTTATCCACTGTATTGAAAAAGTGACAAGGAGGGAAAGTGTGTGGTGTTCCTTTCACCTCTATAGTGGCATCCAGCTTAAAACTTCTTATGGCTGCAGGGGCAGTATTGAGTAGCTTGGATGAAAAGGTGCCCAGAGGTGCCCATAGTAAACTGCCTGCTCTTCAGTCCCAGTTGCTAATATATGCATATTATTATTAGTATTGGATAGAAAACACTCTGAAGTTTCTAAAACTGTTTGAATGATGTCTGTGAGTATAACAGAACTCATATGGCAGGCAAAAACCTGAGAAAAATATCCAAACAGGAAGTGGGAAATCTGAGGTTTGTAGGTTTTCAACTCATCGCCTATCGAATACGCAGTGGGATATGGGTCAGTTTGCACTTCCTACGGCTTCCACTAGATGTCAACAGTCTGTAGAACCTTGTCTGATGCTTCTACTGTGAAGTGGGGCCGAAGGAGACGGGAATGAGTAAGGTCTGCCATGAGCTGACCATGCTCTGCGTTCACATGAGAGGGAGCTCTGTTCCATCGCACTTCTGAAGACAATGGAATTTTCCGGTTGGAACATTATTGAAGATTTATGTTAAAAACATCCTAAAGATTGATTCAATACATCGTTTGACATGTTTCTACTGACTGTTACGGAACTTTTTGACATTTCATCTGCTTTTAGTGAACGCGCTTCGTGACTTTGGATTTGTTTACCAAACACGTTAACAAAAGTAGCTATTTGCACATAAATGATGGACATTACTGAACAAAATGAAAATTTATTGTGGGAGTCCTGGGAGTGCATTCCGACGAAGATCAGCAAAGGTAAGTGAAGATTTATAATGCTATTTATGACTTTTGTTGACTCCACAATTTGGCGGGTAACTGTATGGCTTCCTTTTGTGGCTGAACGCTGTTCTCAGATTATTTAATATTGTGCTTTTGCCGTAAAGCTTTTTTAAAATCTTACACAGCGGTTGCATTAAGAACAAGTGTATCTTTAATTCTATGTAAAACATGTATCTTTCATCAAAGTTTATGATGAGTATTTCTGTTATTTGATGTGGCTCTCTGCAATTTATCCGGATATTTTGGAGGCATTTCTGAACATGGCGGCAATGTAAACTGAGGTTTTTGGATATAAATATGAACTTTATTGAACAAAACATATATGTATTGTGTAGAATGAAGTCCTATGAGTGTCATCTGATGAAGATCATCAAAGGTTAGTGATTAATTTTATCTCTATTTGTGCTTTTTGTGACTCCTGTCTTTGGCTGGAAAAATTGCAGTTTTTTGGTGATTTTGCGGTGACCTAACATAATCGTTAGTGGTGCTTTCGCTGTAAAGCCTTTTTGAAATCGGACACTGTGGTGGGATTAACAAGAAGTGTATCTTTAAAATGGTGTGAAAGACTTGTATGCTTGAGGAATTTTAATTATGAGGTTTCTGTTGTTTGTATTTGGCGCCCTGCACTTTCACTGGCTGTTGTCATATCATCCCGTTAACGGGATTGCAGCCATAATAAGTTAAGCCAGGCCCGGCTCCAGTTACACTTGCTTAATAACAAGCAACGCCTAATTTTCACCGAATTCTCTCATTCTGAAAATTAACCACAAAATTAACCACCACTACTGTAGAGGGAAAACATTTGTTCGTTCTCTAGCTAACATTAACTATAACTAGTTAAAATTTCACACAGATTGCCAAGGTCCAGTAAGCAACTAACGTTAACGCTTTATAACTTGAGGAACGGCAAGGAGTCATCGCGAATTGGTTAGGTTACTAACGTTAGCTCATCTGATGTTGTAACGTTAGCTGTCTGACTTTATTAGCCAGCTAATTTTCACACCATAAACTCAATTATTTAATCAATTAAGTTGGCTAATGCTCATAATTTCTCTGGCTAGCTAACGGATAAGTGTCTTGCTAACGTTAGCTGGTTCGAATTAACAATGCTAACAATACTTGGTACACCACACTTTCTCCCTCATCTCATACTTTCCAAATGCCAGTGGTTTTTCGGTTACAGCTCATGAAGTACGCTTCATCACCTTCTCACCCCGGTCGCCGTGGTCAGGCTTCTCACCTACCTCTTCTTTATCGTTCAGGAGACTCGCTGCTGTAAATTCACTGACAAACTGCCTTTTCACTCTCCCGCTGTCTTTCCAGAGCGCGCATTGATGCTGTAACTAGCAAATTGGTTGTCTCTTCTCTCTTCAGCTGCATTCTGTTGTTTATGTGAATGATTGGCTGAGCCTTGGATACAGCCAGTATTGTTCCCAACGCGCATCACTCGTTCGCATACAGCCAGTAGTCATCCAACCCCCCCCCGCTCGCCCAAACGTTTCTCATCGGATCTAGACGAATCACGTAGGTCACCTATTTTGGATTCAAAATGGAGAATTTCAGCCGAAAAGTGACTAGTTTGCATCCCCGTAAGCACACTCCGGTGGTTGTGGTGGTCAAGGAGCTGCAGTTGTAGAAGCTGTGTTCCTAGCATGACAAACCGCTGGACATGTACTGCAGACTTGAGAGGTGTTGTTTCTGTTCTCAAGGAACACAAAAGCCACGAAACTGTCTCCGCGGAGACCGAACGAGTGAAACAGTAGGTGGGGTTTCATTTGTATGTGGATAATTAGATTAATATTGTCAGTGAGTAGCTCCATGAACAAGACCTCTAGATATGCACAAATGGAACATTTAAAGTATGATCTGTTGGAACGAGAGTGGTAGGTGTGGGACAGTATGCAATGTTTTGAATACAGTTCTAACTCAAATCTACTGTTCTTAGGTCAGTATGGCCTACCATATTGCATGTTGGAGTGAGAATTATTATGACCTTCTTAACTGAAATGTATGGGTTTGTTCCTTAAGGCACTGCTGGCAGTGGAACAGAGAAAATCCAACAGTAAACTCCAGATGAAAGAGGAGCTGCTGACACAACTGGGAGAGGCTGCGGGATCTCTTAAAGTGAGTTACAAAAAAGTAGACAACATTACTGAGCCACCATTCAGTTTGCCACCCTTCGGCATGCTGTGCCAGTGGTGGCTTGTCCAGGCAGGAGGATGGTCCTCCTCATTAACGTACCCTATGTTCCAAAATAGAGCCTTGATGATGACATAAAATAATTGACTAAACAACTAGGATGCTGTCGACTCAACAGAATATGATATGTAGGTTCCCATTCTCATACTAACATACCACTTAGAATGCATGCCCGGACCATTGCTAAGTAGTACTATGGTAGAGTGGATATTGGAATAGAGCCCATGTCTGACTGTATACTGTACTCCCACTCCCTGTAGGGATTTGCACAAGCTGCAGTGGAGGTCAGTGACATGATGTTCGTTGAGCTGATCCACTCCCTAGAAAAGAGGAGAGCAGAGGTGAGGGACTCCATCAAAGATAGGGAGATGACTCTGGCTGCTCAGGCAGCAAGAGCAGAGACACGACTGAGACAGGACATAACAACACTGCAAAGGAGGAACAGTGATCTGGAGAAACTCGCCCAAACACAAGACAGCATACTTTTTCTCCAGGTAACTTCTCTTTGGGACACACACACACTCCATCCCCCAGGTGGTAGTGCCAACCGGGTCTCAATGCTGAGCCAAGTCTTTATAAGCCGACAGGTGCACGCAATTAATGCTGCATTTAGATGGTATGAGGTAGACAGCAAACAGGATGTCATTGTTTTCAATGAGAATATGATGGTAAATGCCGTTGAGGCTGGCGGTGAATGCCGTCAGCCGCCACGGTAGATGGGATTTGCCGCCAGAGTTAAAATATTTAAACTTCTGCGGTGGCGTTGTTTTCTGCTGGATGTTGATTTGCACTGTTTAACGGAAATCACCATAGCAACGCGTACCGTAACGCTGGCTTGCTTTTGCCGCCCCCCTGTCTTGTTTTCTTGTCCCCCATGCTGACTGATATGACGGTTTTTGCATCACTCATTTAAGTCAGTTTTCCAGCTGGAAAAGCTGTGAGGCTGCTGGTTCTATGGGCATGCCTTTGTTTTTWAAATTTTTGTACAGATTTATGTTTCGTCACCATCTGAACAAATAATAATCAGCTTGGACTGACCGACCAAGAGGTCAAAAAGGAGCTGGCCCTGGGCCTAAAGTAAAGTGGCAGTCTCATGGGCGCATGTACAGTCGTGGGTAAATGTTTTGAGAATGACACAAATATTAATTTCCACAAAGTTTGCTGCTTCAGTGTCTTTAGATATTTTGTCAGATGTTACTATGGAATACTGAAGTATAATTACAAGCATTTCATAAGTGTCAAAAGCTTTTATTGACAATTACATGAAGTTGATGCAAAGAGTCAATATTTGCAGTGTTGACCCTTCTTTTTCAAGACCTCTGCAATCCGCCCTGGTATGCTGTCAATTAATTTCTGGGCCATATCCTGACTGATGGGAGCCCATTCTTGCATAATCAATGCTTGGAGTTTGTCAGAATTTGTGGGTTTTGTTTGTCCACCCGCCTCTTGAGGATTGACCACAAATTCTCAATGGGATTAAGGTCTGGGGATTTTCCTGGCCATGGACCCAAAATATCGATGTTTTGTTCCCTGAGCCACTTAGTTATCACTTTTGCCTTATGGCAAGGTGCTCCATCATGCTGGAAAAGGCATTGTTCGTCACCAAACTGTTTGTGGATGGTTGGGAGAAGTTGCTCTCTGAGGATGTGTTGGTACCATTCTTTATTCATGGCTGTGRTCTTAGGCAAAATTGTGAGTGAACCCACTCCCTTGGCTGAGAAGCAACCCCACACATGAATGGTCTTAGGATGCTTTACTGTTGGCATGACACAGAACTGATGGTAGCGCTCACCTTGTCTTCTCCGGACAAGCTTTTTTTCCGGATGCCCCAAACAATCGGAAAGGGGATTCATCAGAGAAAATGACTTTACCCCAGTCCTCAGCAGTCCAATCCCTGTACCTTTTGCAGAATATCAGTCTGTCCCTGATGTTTTTCCTGGGCACCCTGAAGCCTTCTTCACAACAATTGAACCGCTCTCCTTGAAGTTCTTGATGATCCGATAAATGGTTGATTTAGGTGCAATCTTACTGGCAGCAATATCCTTGCCTGTGAAGCCCTTTTTGTTCAAAGCAATGATGACGGCACGTGTTTCCTTGCAGGTAACCATGATTGACAGAGGAAGAACAATGATTCCAAGCACCACCCTCCTTTTGAAGCTTCCAGTCTGTTATTCGAACTCAATCAGCATGACAGAGTGATCTCCAGCCTTGTCCTCGTCAACACTCACACCTGTGTTAACGAGAGAATCACTGACATGATGTCAGCTGGTCCTTTTGTGGCAGGGCTGAAATACAGTGGAAATGTTTTTGGGGGATTCAGTTCATTTGCATGACAAAGAGGGACTTTGCAATTAATTGCAATTCATCTGATCACTCTTCATAACATTCTGGAGTATATGCAAATTGCCATCATACAAACTGAGGCAGCAGACTTTGTGAAAATGTATATTTGTGTCATTCTCAAAACTTTTGGCCACAACTGTACATTCAATACCTCGTCACATACTTTTACTTCTCACATTTATGCACACATCAAATCAGGTTACAGACAGTTAAGACCCCTAGACTTAGTGAGTGCAACGATATTAGCAGTCCAGTTATTGGTTTCGTAACAGTAAGTCGCTCTGGATAAGAGCGTCTGCTAAATGACTTAAATGTAAATGTAAATAATAAGGAAGGTATGAGACCAAAAACTAAAATTATACCAAAATAAAAAAAATACTAACTTATTGATTAATGCTTCTCTGGTCTCTGTAGAGGTGGCAACCCATCAGCCTGCTGCCGGATCGTGAACCTAGTGTTATCAGTGAAAGACATTCATTTGGAGCTGTGATGTCAATCATCACTGAATTCAAGGAGCTGCTTGAGGACATGAATGTTGACTTATTAGAAAAGATTGAACAAGCAGGTTAGTAAGGTAACCTAAACGTTTTACTTGTGAAATTGGTGGCAGCGGTGAGATTTTTTTCAGTCTATGAATTTTCAAATGCTGGAGGGTTCTGTTTAAATGGAAAGATAATACAAGAATACAAACTTACAATAACCTATTTGGGCATTTCTTGATCCTCTTCGTAGTTTCAAATGTGGACATTTTGGAATCTCCAGTACCCATGACCAAACCTCAGGGCAGGCAAGGTAAGACATTTGCCTCTAGTCATTTTTCCTGCACACCAAAGAATGAAAATTAAATCATGGATTTTCCACTTTTTCTTCAAGTGAGAAGAGCCCATTCTGAATGCCAGCCAATGCCACCGGTGCCATTGCAAAGAGCATGGAGCAGTAAGTGTATCCTTATTTTCGTTGCAGAATAAGGATCCTTATCGTTATTGAATGTGGACCCTAAAGTAGTGGCTCTACAACTAGTCGAATGCCCAATCTGTTAACTAAAATACTAACACTCATCTCTCCAGTGAGCAGAGATATCACATTTGGAATTCCGAAGACCAGACCCGATTTCTTACACTGTGAGTCATTGTGACAGAGTTATGGCTTTGCAAGTACAGTAAGGCTAGTTTTAACAAGAAGGAATGTGAAAGAGAATAACCTGAAGTGAAGACTGTTGTCTCTTTTTGTTCAGATGCTTTTCAACTCACTCTAGACACTGATACAGCACACCGCAACTTGTGCTTCTCTGACCAGAACCGCAAGGTGACTCTGGTCAAGTCCAGAGGTCAATCCAGGACCAGGTCACGTCTCCCGAAGACCTTTGACTTCTGGGAACAAGTGCTGTGCTGGGAGGGCTTGACCGGTGCCCGTTACTACTGGGAGGCAGATTGGAGAGGCAAAGGAGTGTTCATTGGAGTGACCTATGAGAGCATTCAGAGGGGAGGCAGGGGACTAGAGTGTGGGCTGGGGTACAATGTAAAGTCATGGAGCTTACAGTGCTCTGACACCAATTACTCAGCATGGCACGATAACATTGAAACCAAGATCACTGCCAAGGTCTCATCCCCTAGAATAGGGGTTTATTTAGATCACAAAGCAGGAACTCTGTCTTTTTACAGCATCTCTGACTCCTCCATGATTCTGCTCCATAGTTTTTTGTCAGAGGACTTCTCAGAGCCACTGTATCCTAGTTTTGGTGTTGGGGTACAATCCTCGTTGATACTTTGCCAATTGGAGAGACAATGACAATTGAGGACATAGACATGCCAATCACTCTTTGCAACTGACTTGTAAGATTGTTTCACATGTTGTTATTATTAGGCTATTTTGCATTCAGAACTACAATGACCCCAATCTGTAATATATCAAAAGTTTTGTATCAAGCTGCTCAGTGCCATATTTCTTATCCTTAGCTATTCAATCCTTTCTGAACTACAAGTTCCAAGGGGTTGTGGGMGCTTCTGGACATGGTATCCCTCATAGTGTTGATCACAAGAATGCTTTAGTAGTAACCACAGTTAATAACTGTTACATACCGGTACATAGATACATGGGATTTAGATAGCGCTTCCAAAGACCCAAAGGTGCCTTATATTAATTTCAAAGAAACTAAAATCCAAACAAAAACACAGCAAAATTAAACCGAAGCAAAACAGGAAACCAAAAAAAGGCTGCTGAGACTAGCCTAGTCCTTACTCTCCATAGTCACAGTTACAAGCCAGGCATCCACAGACGGCAGGGACTTTGTTCAATAACTTAGCTTAGAACACCTGTGTTAATAAGGTCATTAAAACAAAGACTAGTTGTTGAAAAGTTATGGTTTGAATTTCTTTATTCATGTTGTTCTATTCACAAGTTTTATTTTGTACATTTGTTATTAGCAATATAAAAACACCAAATACATGCAGGTTTTAGTGTGATGATCCCGGGTTATCATACAATAGAGCAATCCCATTAGTTTTATACATTTCAAATAAAAAAAGACAGCTAAACATAATACAAAGAATATYTATAGATATAAAAACAAACGTAAATTATTATTTTTTTTCCACAAGTAGTCAATCAAAATAAGTAATCCACCATTGGCCAGCAATGTCCAACATTTAAATTACTGTTCATAAAGACAAACTTCACTTAACTCTGGATATGAATCCAAGATGCTTCATATTTCCTTTCCTCAATCATATAGACAAACCTTTCAAATACTTAAGTATCGCAATTGTACATTTCTCTAGAACATAATTTTCAACATTCTTACTTCCAGTGAGCTCTCTAACTCCACTGCTTAGAAAACTAAGGGATAAGTACCAACAAAAGAAAGGGGATATAAAATGACGGAAGTCAGTTGAAACTAAAATGGAGGACATGGTTTCTCTGGCTTGAGATGTTGGGTCTTTTCTGCATGGGATCTAGGCTACTACATTTAAATTATTTGTAACATTTCTAACCTGAGATGCAAAATTCTGGGATGTCGGCTTCCCACGCCTACAGAAACAGTAGAATAGAGGCAAGACCACGTGGCACTTAAAATGCTCAAAGCAGAGGATCTTTAGTAATTATGCCTATAACTATAATGCAAATGGAGGACAGGGAACACACATTGTGTATTCACAACCCAGCAAATTAATTTAACTGATTTTTAATCATGTTCGATTAGAAGCCAGCAGCAGTATAAGGCCACATTCAAGAGTAGTCCTTTATTTGGTCAAAACAGGGCCTGAGGCCATTATCGCCAATCAAATTAAGGTAATGAAAAAGAACACATGCTTATTAGGAGCAACAGGCAATGAAACTGAAAGCCTCCAGAAACCTTCTCCTGATGATTGAGGGAAATTCCACAGTAACAGAGTGATCCTGAGACTCAGATTTTTCACTTWAAAAAATCTATGGTGAACAAAAAAACGGATTGCAAAATTAAACAAACCACAACGCCGACTTCTAAAAATGTTAATTGAAAATTTGACAAACACATTTACTGTTGAAGTAGATGTGTTTTTGTCAAATGTTCTGTGGAAATAGTTAAATGTAGTCCTTGTGCAGAGTTGTATGGTTTGTTTAACTTTGCAATCACTGGTTTTTGTTTGGCATACATTTTAAAAGTTACAAATCTGAGTCTTAGCATCACTCTGCCCTTGAGCAATTCCAGGATAGCCATGGCATTGGATAAATTCCCCCCTTGTCAACAGCAACACAAAAATCTTACTTTCACATAACATGCCTACATAAATAATTAGCTACATTGTCAAACAAATGAATGCGAGGATTTGCATTTAATTATGTGGGGGATACATTGTAAGGGGTAAATTGGATTAATGTGATGACAAGTCATATGAATAAAGTAGTGTCATCTCTAGTCAAACTGCTTTTTCTTCATTTACTAATGCATATGGACTGGTTGTACTATAACTACTGGACTAAAAGCAATGGTCTGTCATTGCACAACAGAGTTTCCAGAGCAATAAAACTACAGGTTGTGCAATAAAGTAGGGATGCACTGATGCCTCCACCTGTTGTAGAACACACTAACATTGACATATCCCACATCTTGACCAGGCCACTTGCAACACATGCAATGACAGACACTCCCCTCAAAGGATAGAGGTGTGCRAAATGATTAGAACAAACCACGCAAAAATAAAAGCAAATATATCCTCTTTATAAATTGCATACAATTATACTCACATAACAAGTCGTCTTACAAATGAACAACTATTTGCGCTTATATTTAAAAGCAGCACTGAACATGAACTTCGCATAGAACCCCAATGAACGTATCAGTACCCTCAAATAAAATCACCACGGCTGAAACCCAAAAGCAATGTGCAATCTCGCATTCAACAGCAAGTTACTCTCTCCTCTCATCCTTCTTGTTAWAAGTGTATCCATGCTAGGTTAGACCATTCTCCACTCTGATACTTTAATACTAACTTTGACCATCCAACCCGACATAACTAAAAGGTGGAAAACCCAATGGTAAACCAAGATGGCCGACAAASGAAAGAGATGAGTGCTGTAACTAATAGTGTATGCCACTTCAAGTGACTTAAGAATAACTATCACAACCTTTGCATGGGAGAGAAGGGTTTTGTTTGAGGTATTTGACAAACCTATACAAGACGAAATCAATGTAGGTCTAGATTCATGGAAAGATGGGCAATGTACATTTGCGTAAGGATTGATAAAAATATAAGTCAATACTTTACCGCGCTTTACATACGCACTATACATGTAGTGTGGTGGTTAAGGTCCAAAAGAACATCATATGTGAGTGACGTCTTATTCTATAACGAGTGCACCTCCTCCAATAACGGCCGACTCAACAACAAGAGGAAAGTCAAGGAGAACATACATACATATAGGGCTGGTACAACTACCGTGTAATTGTGTAACTGACGATTATGGATAAATACAGTCATGAAAATAAAATAATGGTAAAAAAATATGTATTTTTTACATTAAATGAGCTGACTGAAGACAGGACCACAGGCACTGTGCAGTTGAGTCTGTTTCAGAGGTAACATGGACTCTTTACAACATGATGAAACTTTGTTGCTCCTTGCTGAAAAAAGCAAGACGTTTTAGCAACAGTCTTTAGTTGCCTAGGCAATGACCCCCCCCCCCCCTGCAGCAGCAGCACATGCAGTAAGGAGCGAAGGAGAGGAGAAAATGAGTGTTTAAAAAAAAAATATATATATAAAAAACATTTTGCTACTCAAACGATTATAACAGTGACCGCAGTCATTTGCCTGACCAATAACAGTCATCCAAAATGCCGTGACTGTCACAGCCCTACATACATGTGCAAGGCCAGGAGTGTGAACAGAGATTCAAACTGCTGTCTGTCTCGCAACATCCCATGAAGACACGTCCTCATATGCTTAACTTAACGTATACTCTCCATAATGTACGCACAACAGAGAGTGCGCTTCCCTCTATCTATATGGCTGTTGTCATAATTATATGTAACAGGTTTGGTGTGAATTCCATTCAAACTCAGTCACCCAGTTGAAATTAAATTTGACAATTGAACAAATCCACATAGAAAATAATGGTACATTTTCTATTCACTTGCAGAATTGATAACATTTGAATGCAATTGACTACGACCCTGATGTGTAGAGTAGGAATAGATAGGAGTGTTAGTGAAAGCCTTTTGTCCTATCTGTCCATCCACCTGTCTGTCTGTCTGTCAGCACCAGGGCTCTCTCTGGGCACGTCCCCGGGCCAGGCTGTCACTTCTCTGCCAGGCGCTCCTCATCAGAGCCAAGGCCTCGCCACAACGCTTCTGCACCAACGGCTCTGACACCCTCCTACGAGGCAGACATACCTGGATCACAAGAAAAGAGGGTTGAAAAGAAAGTGCGGGAGACAAAGAGAGCAAGAGAGGGACAGAGACACAGGGAAATCATGTTATTGAGCTGATCCTTTTTTACTGTGATCCTTGCCTGTCTCAAAACTCTTCCTCTTCGATCCTTCTCTCCCTTACCTGGAAAATGTCTCTCCAGGCACTCTCTAGCGCCTCCAGCAGGCGGTCTCTCTCCTCACATCCGCTGAAGTACAACACCCAGGGAGGCAGGAACTGTGCCCTGTCCACTGCAAACTCCTATACACAGAGATAATAATAATAACAATAATAATTATGGCAAGAGAGATASAGAGAGAGAGAGTAGAGCATAAGAGAGAGTTCAGTTAAGCAATTCAAAGGCAATGCTACCAAATACTAATTGAGTGTATGTAAACTTCTGACCCACTGGGAATGTGATGAAAGAAATGAAAGCTGAAATAAATCTCTGACATTTCACATTCTTAAAATAAAGTTGTGATCTTAACTGAGCTAAGACAGGGAATTTTTTACTAGGATTAAATGTCAGAAATTGTGAAAAACAGTTTAAATGTATTTGGCTAAGGTGTATGTAAACTTACGACTTCAACTGTATACGAGAGTGGATTCTCGGCCCTCACGAGCATAAACTAAATACAGGCACAGACTGTGTGTGGAAAATTATTTAAGACAGACTACCCAATACAACCCAACATTGCAAAGTTATGAGCATCCTTACAAGCACACCCTTCTCATTCACCTGTGGTGAGTTATTCACAATTTTCGATTAACAAATAAGGTTTTATATGTAAGATGGTTAAATAAAGAGCAAAATTATTGATTATTATATTATTATTTGTGCCCTMGTCATATAAGAGCTCTTGTGACTTCCCACGAGCCGGATTGTGACAAAAACTCACCCTCATTCTTATGTTTAATAAATGTATCGTATAGTGTGTGTGTGGCAGGCTTACAATGATGGCAAAAAAACAAAATTTGAAAGTGCGCTGACCCTGGTGCTAGAGGGGGTAGACAGCTGGAGGTTGAATGTTTGAAGGGGTACGGGACTACAAACAAAGTTTGGAAAACACTGACCTACAAGATTCTTCATATAATTAAAATTATTTTATAGTGGTGGCATGTTCAATAGAACAAATTCAATTATAATTGAGACAAAGAGAAAAGACTAGAGGGCACAGGCAAGTGAGGACAAGGCAGGCATGAGGTGACTCACAACAACACAGTACTCTTTGTCGTCCTCCAGGCTGACAGCAGTGACGTCAGAGAGATCAGCTCCGCCKAGTGAGCGGAAGAAGCTAGTCTGGCAGTCCTGGTGGCATGTCAGCAGCTTCCTGTCTGTCACCACCAAGCAACAAGGAATACATGGTGTGGGGGCCACGCCCTGGGGGATCACCTGAAGACAGAAGGGAGGTTTAAAGAATAAAAACAGCTATGGTGGGGGGTGATATAGGGAAACCAGTCTAATTTATTGTTAAATACAGATATAGTTAGCCTATGTATTTCAGAGCTACTGTTAAAACAAAATGTTTTTTTCTGGACCGAAATCTGGCTTAGGTGGTGGGCGTGGCAGGGTCGTGGCCAATGATGCGGTTTTAGATGCCCTCCTGTTGGCTGCAAAATGTAGCTTTTAAAGCAAATTTCCTGCAATTCTACAGATCTTTCCATGGGGCCGAGAGAAAATGTGCTATTTTAAAGCTAATTTCCTGCAATTCTACACATTTTGCCATGGCTTATGCTATCCGAGTGACTCAAACATAAAATCAATGGGGGCCCATGCCATYGCAAAAATATTGTTCGTTCTCAAAGATCTTTTTGAAAAAGTATATTAGGGCCATTATGATTTCGACATACTTTATATCGTTTTAATCGTTTAAGTTTACACTGAAAACCTTTTTCTATCCCGGAAATGTTTGTATAAAAACAATATTTAAAAAAAGTTTGGACAGACGGTACAAAAACAACAACAATATTTGCAGAAAAAAACCCTGAACTAAATGAAAACAAACATATTTCTGATTTTAAAATCAGAGAAAGATCACTTTTCTGCAGTGAATCTTTGATTGAACCTTGAGGAACTGAACTCACTGTTTGGAGATAGGGAATGGCATGGTGTGGGACAGTTCATGCAAAAATATGTTTTTAATCGAGTAGGGTTTTCTTCCCCTCATGGCTATAGCATGGCAAAATCTGCACGGTCAGCCATGCTCACTCATTATTCTCACGGTGCAGTGTGTATCTGTGTCAGAGTGCAGCGTGTGTGTGTATGCCCTCACCCTCACCCCTTTGGAGACAGACTGGCAGAGCACCAGCATCCAGTCGGCCACGTCTCCCTCATTGTCGGCGCTCAGCTCCAGAGGAGGCCGCTCTGTCAGGATCACCTGGAAGGCATGAGGCTGCTCTGTGCTGTTGGAGCGCCGGCAACCTCCGCAGTACTCACCCCTGAGAGAGCGAGGAAGGGTGGGAGAGAGCACACAGAAGATGGTCAAACAACAATGAAAATAGTTTGTCAATAATAGCCTACTATTTACAAAAAATATATATTTTCATAGCGATAGATACCCAACTATGGGTATTTCATCAAATTATGACTTTGGAAAATTCAGCAAAATAAGTGCAATCACCTACGTTTGAACCCAGTGCATTTGTCCAAACAACTTGATCCATAAAAGCTCTAGTCACAGATCCATTCCCTTGTGGAAATTATCCCATCATAAACAGACACAACACACATGTTGGAGYATGAGCAGTAACACAGCATGCATGCCTTACCCCATAGTGATGGACATTAGTGGTGTCCCATCAGTCTTCTCTGTATACTGGTAGAGAACCCCTTTGCTAAACAAGGACAAGAGGAACACATAATGAAATATATTTAAGCAATAATGCTCAAGGGGGTGTGGTATATGGACAATATACTACGGCTAAGCCGTTAGCCCCCCAAACCCCCGAGGTGCCTTATTGCCATTTTAAAAAGGTTACCAATGTAATTAAAACAGTAAATAAGTAGTTTTGCTTTATACCCGTGGTATATGGCCTCATATACCAAGGCTTTCAGCCAATCAGCATCCAGGGCTTGAACAACCCAGTTTATAATATTGCTTTGAGCACAATGAAATGTGCAAATGTATAATTATATTATTACATTGAATATTGCAGTTACATTAAAATAAGAACAGGAATGTGTTACATGTTATAAGCGTACTGTAGCTGTGCTTCAACCTGTTCAAGTAAAGTTARACATAACATTCTATAACAAACGTAATAGAAGGCAGATATATCAGTAACACTTCCTGAAAAACGCATCCAGGTACAATGCTTTATTATTTGTTATAAGCAAGTACGAGCCTGTATGATGTCTTATTATATGGGTTTATTAAAGGTGCAATATGTAGCTTTGTGGGCAACCCAACCAAATTCACACAGAAATGTGAGTTATAGATCCTTCATTCTCATTGAAAGTCTTATAAGCGATAGATCTGTTTTATGGGCATTATTTTTATGCTTACCATCCTTAACTTTTGTTTTTGCGTCTTTTTTTACTTTCGGTTTTGTACACCAGCTTCAAACAGCTAAAGATACAATATTTTTGGTTATTGAAAATATATTACACAGAGGTTTAGACGTTACAATGATACTCTACACTGCTTGTTTCATCACATAAACAGAAATTAGGCAATCAGTTTAGAACTTTAGCAACTAGGCAATGGCAGAGTGATTTCAGCATATTGTTCCTCTAAAAGCCTATGGCTGCCAATACATACCTCAGTACGAGGTAACAGCTCTTCCACAGCTCCTTGCCCAGGTAGGTGGTGCATGCTCTGTAGAGTAGGGGGCCCTCTTTAGTGCTGGACGAGTTCCCAGCGCCCACCAGGGCTGTCTGTGTGGCCAGAGTCACATCCATGGGGTCTTCCCAGTGGACCAAAGAATACAGGCGGATGAGCACTTGAGATACCTACACAGACACAACGCGTCATTACACAAGTGTATCCCTTGTCTATTACACATTGTTGTACATGTGTTGAGCATACTGATTGAGTTGGTGATGTCTGTGGCTAGTCATAGCTATGCCTATAACCACAATACACACAGAGAGTTAAGTGTGTATTGTAATGTGATTCCAATCAAAATAAGTCTTCATTTCATGAGAGCATAAAATCAGTATACAGGCATTCTTTCAAAATGAAATGTCTTTATTTGTATATTTTAGAAATMATGGATGTGTGCAGGCCCAGCTAAGTGAGACAGCAAAAAGTAGTGGTCCTCACCTCACAGTGGGACTCCTGGGAGACAAACTTGGTGAGGGCCAGTTTCTCCATGGTGGCGTCGGTCAGCACAGAGGGGTAGGGGGGCTCCCTGCACCCCTTTATCATGGCCGACGTCAGGGCTGCCAAAAAACAGCTGGGGAAGAGAGAAAAAAAAATAGAGGATGGTGGGTTAGAAGAGAGAGGGAGGGATAAAGAGTGACTTATTCTGCTTCTCTTCTCCTTCATCCGTACTGATATGGAAACATAAGTGAGAGCATGCCAACTAGGAAGTTGCTTTCCACAGTCCAGTCCTTTAGAATTAGCACAGATGGAGGAAAGGACATGGGGAGAGGAAGACACTTTAGACTATGGAGATGCCGCCAGGGAGAAGGAGAGAGAGCAGAGGAGAGGAGGCACTCACACAGTAAGCGATGAGTCGGCCGTGTCCAGGAGGAACTGCCGTCTTCTGTTGGTGCACACCAGCAGGAATGTCTGCTGGTCCAAGCCCACCTGAGAGACGGACAGGGACAATAACACAGCACAACTTAGTGGACTGGACATTGACAGTAACTCTTCCTTCTTGTCGTTTTCCCCTCTTCTGTCTATCAGCTTTTTAGGTGAAGGTCTTGTTGCAGCAATGTGCAATATAAAAGCAATCTTTTCATTTTTTATACCCATAGACGTCCGGTCACTTCCCCAGAGTCAGTTCATCGGACTTTGGGGAAGTAAATAAAAAGGGCCTCATAGCCAAAACCCCAAAGTATCCCTTCAAGGCTTCTTTCATGCACTTCCCTCATACAGTCCAAAGTACTTCATAGCCTAAAGTTATATGGTGGCATCAACACTATTTGGAAAATTAAACTCATTACAAGACTAGTCCATAAAATAAGCATTGGGATTTTACTTTTAGTAAATTGCTACCGCTGCACATATGTCTATAAAAGATCTACTACAATTTGCATTTGAACATTTGAATGACAGACAGTTGAATGACAGAAAGTCACAGAATCAACGGTTTTCAAATTGGTTGCATGATTGTCGGCCCTGTTGGAATTCCCATAAACAATGACTGGAACAACGTGAACCTAGTAAACTCATCATGAACCATCTGACCTCATGAACGTTGTGACACTGTGACCCTGAAGCTAAACATTGACCAAGACAACCCTAAAGCTAAAACTTGAAGAAAAACTATTGTGTCCTTGCAGCCATTCGACAGCCATTCGACAGCCATTCGACATGTGTCCTTGCAGCCATTCGGCAGCCATTCAACAATCCTGACACTAGACAACATATCCCAGCAGTATAGACAACTTACAGAGACAAAGTCCAACTCATTGTAAGAGATGGCATCCTCTACTGTATAGGGCTTTTCCGCTGCACCTGAAAGAGCAAGAGAGAGAGCGTTTGAGTGTGGGATGAACAGACAGACAGAGAGACAGACAGAGACAGACAGCTACAGTGCATTTGGAAAGAATTCAGACCCCTTGACTTTTTCCACATCTTGTTACGTTACAGCCTAATTCTAAAATTGATTACAATACCCCATAATGACAAAGCAAAAACAACTGAAATATCACATTTACACAAGTCAGAGCAAAATATTTATATTTAATGGCTGCCTTTTGACATTGCTTGTCACGCTCTGTCCTATCTATCTACAGTGCATTTGGAAAGTACTCAGTACTTTGTTGAAGCACCTTTGGCAGCAATTACAGCCTTGAGTGTTCTTGGGTATGCGCTACAAGCTTGGCACACCTGTATTTGGGAAGTTTCTTCCATTCTTCTCTGCAGATCCTCTCAAGGTCTGTCAGGTTTGATGGGGAGCGTCGCTGCACAGCTATTTTCAGGTCTCTCCAGAGATGCTAGATCAGGTTGAAGTCTGGGCTCAGGCTGGGCCACTCAAGGACAATAAGAGACTTGTCCCGAAGCCTCTCCTGCGTTTTCTTGGCTGTGTGCTTAGGGTCGTTGTCTTGTTGGAAGGTGAACCTTTGCCCCAGTCTGAGGTCCTGAGCGCTCTGGAACAGGTTTTCATCAAGGATCTCTCTGTATTTGCTCTGTTCATCTTTCCCTCGACCCTGACTAGTCTCTCAGTCCCTGCCGCTGAAAAACATCCCCACAGCATGATGCTGCCACCACAATGCTTCACCCTAGGGATGATGCCAGGTTTCCTCAAGACGTGACGCTTGGCATTCAGGCCAAAGAGTTTAATCTTGGTTTCGTCAGACCAGAGAATCTTGTTTCTCATGGTCTGAGAGTCTTTTAGGTGCCTTTTGGCAAACTCCAAGTGGGCTGTCATGTGTCTTTTACTGAGGAGTGGCTTCCATCTGGCCACTCTACCATAAAGGCCTGACTGGTGGAGTGCTGCAGATGGTTGTCCTTCTGGAAGATTCTCCCATCTCCACAGAGGAACTCTGGAGCTCTGTCAGAGTGACCGTCGGGTTCTTAGTCACCTCCCTGAACAAAGTCTTTCTCCCCGATTGGTCAGTATGGCTGGGCAGCCAGCTCTAGTCAGTGTCTTGGTGTTTCCAAACTTCTTCAATTTAAGAATGATGGAGGCCACTGTGTTTTTGGGGACCTTCAATCGTGCAGAAATGTTTTGGTACCCTTCCCCAGATCTGTCCCTCGACAGAATCCTGTCTTGGAGCTCTACGGACAATTCCTTTGACCTCATGGCTTGGTGTTTGCTCTGACACGCACTGTCAAAAGTGGGAACTTAAATATACAGGTGTGCCTTTCCAAATCATGTCCAATCAATTAAATTTACCACAGGTGGACTCCAATCAAGTTGTAGAAACATCAAGGATGATCAATGGAAACAGGATGCACCTGAGTCTCATAGCAAAGGGTCTGAATACTTATGTAAATAAGGTATTTCTGTTTCTTATTTTTAATACATTCTGCAAATTTTCTAAAAAACATTTTTTCCTATGTAATTATGGGGTATTGTGTAGATTGATGAGAATTCTTTTTATTTCATCCATTTTAGAATAAGGCTGTAACGTAACAAAATGTGTAAAAGTCAAGTGGTCTGAATACTTTCCAAATGCACTGTAGATAGATAGGATAGAGCATGACAAGCAAAGTCAAAGGCAGCCATTAAATATAAATGTAATGACCATCACACAAAGACAGAGAGACAGAGAGAGAGATATAGATAGAAACAGTAAGAAAGAGAGTATCTGAGAGCGTGATGAGCAGTAAACCCTCACCTTTCCTCAGCAGGTAGATGTAACAGTCAGTCAGCAGCAGGTAGAGAGGCTGCAAGTTCCCCTCCATGTGACCTGTGCTCATCCTCACCATCTGGGAACAGACAGAACTAAACACTCAGGACTGCACCGCTCCCGAGTGGCACAGCGGTCTAAGGCACTGCATCTCAGTGCTAGAGGCGTCACTGCAGACCCTGGTTCGATTCCAGGCTGTATCACAACCGGCCATGATTGGGAGTCCCATAGGGTGGCGCACAATTGGCCCAGTGTCATCCGGGTAAGGGTTTGGCCGTCATTGTAAATAAGAATTTGGTCTTAACTGACTTGCCTAGTTAAATAAAGGTTCAATATAAATTCAAAATATACACTGCAAAGCATACTAATAGTACTTGTTTATTCACCAATACATTTGAATACTTTCCCCCCAGATATGTATTCAGAATGGACATGGTTGTGACAGCGTCCCGATTCTCCATGCTTCTCCTAGTGTGCGGTTGCACACTCCCTTTCAAGGATTGAAATGCTTTGGATTGGAGGGAAGCATTGGCTGGAGGGAAATTCCACTATTGTTAAATCCATGACAGGGAGTGTTTAAAACCAGAGCACTAGCTCAAATGATCACAATGTATGGCCTTTACAACCCCCTCCCCCTCCACCCAACATAATATACCACAGTGAAACAGAGGCTTACCTTGAAGAGCTGCTCCTCGTTCTCTCTGAAGACGTGGATCATGAGCAGCAGCAGGTGATTGTTGTCCACCCTGAAACGGCCACACAGAATCAGCACACCACTGTGGCTAAAGTATTGCCCAAAAAAAAGGCTTATAAGGTCCATTGTTTAATTTGGTATACGACCTGACTGATTTCAGATAGAAATGTGAATTATACATCTTTCATTATGATTGCTTCCCCTCCGTAAGTTTCATTTTACTCATATCAGCTTCATACAGCAATATTATAAACTATATTTCTGGTTATTAAAAATGTTTTTCTTAGCGGTTCAGATGGTACAATGATTCTCTACACTATACATTGCTTGTTATGTCACAAACTGAAATCAGGCGGACATTAAAAATTTTTAGAAACCAAAAATCGGCTCGACATATTGCACCATTAAAAAAAGGTTTAATTCATGGTTCACCTAAAAATGTGTTAAGTAACCCTCAACTCACTTGAATTCTGCAGGATGAGAGTTTTCCGTTGGCCTGAGCCTGTCCTCTTCCGTCTCCTCTTCAGTTTCTCCAGCAGCCAATCCATTCTCAACCATTACTGCCTCATCCTTTTCCTCCTCATCACACTCTTCCTCCTCTAGGGAGGGGTCCTGTCCTGGCGGTGCCTCTGCCTCAACTTCATGGCCACCAAGAAGAGCCTGCGACTGARCATGCCCTGCAGTGTCATGGTGGCCACTACGCAGGGCAGCAGCGTCTGGACTGTGGGGGGTAAAGCAGTAAAAGTCTGCAGGAGCCGGGGGGGCCTGCAGGAAGTTGGGACTCGGGGCCAGAGCAGGGCGCAGCAGGGGGGGGACCCTGGCTTCTGGGTTAGGCGGCTCACCCATCGAATCCCCTCGAAAGGGCTGCTGCGGGTTGGCTTCAAGGCTGGCGGGGGAGGGCCTTCTGGGGAGGGAACTCTGCTGGGTTTTCTCCCCCTCTTCTTCTTCTTCAGCTGGTCGCCCCCAGGTCTTCCCCCCATCCAGAGCACCGTTGAGCCGGTCCATGACGTCACGTAGGGGCTGGCCAACGCTGTCCATGGATGTGTCGGTCATCTCAGGAAGCCGCAGGAGGCCCTCTGACTCCTCCTCCTCCCCTGTCTCCCTCCTGCTGCTCCTCCTCACCGTCTCGGCCCCTGAGCCCTGCGGCAACCCCACAGAGGGGCTCCAGGTGTCTCCTTCTGGTCCCTCACATCCAGCCGGGGTTCTGTCGTCTGCCACATTGTTCTGGTCACCGCTCACCGTGGAGCTTTTCACGCTACAGCGCTTCTTGGATGGCTTCCTTCGTCTGGCCATCCTGGTGGAAAAGAAACAACCACGTCATAATGGGTTGTTCATGTGTACTCTTCCTGGGCCCATTGTTAATTTATACAATCACATTTTCCAAGCCATAGAGCTACAAGGCTTGCTGACCTGTATGTGTGTGCCAATAAATCAAATCAAATATTTATTTGTCACGTGCGCCGAATACAACAGGTGTAGACCTGACAGTGAAATTTGGGATGCACCGATATGGCATTTTTGGCCGATACTGATATTTTCCTTGCCAAAAACCCTGATACCAATAACAGATTTGAAAGATTTTTGCGGCCTTTTAAGCATTCTAGTACAGTTTAAAAGTTCTCACACACACAGCGGTCTAAGGCACTGCATCTCAGGGCAAAAAGCTCTCACTACAGTCCCTGGTTCGAATCCAGGCTGTATCACATCCGGCCGTGGTTGGGAGTCTCGTAGGGCAGCGCACAATTGGCCCAGCATCGTCCGGGTTTGGCCAGGGTAGGCCGTCATTGTAAATAAGAATTTGTTCTYAACTGACTTGCCTAGTTAAATAACACACACAGACCAAAAACTTATTTTGTTGGCATTTACGTATGTCCCCCGTTTCCATCTTGTCCAGCTGTGTATGTAACATTTCACGTAAACCCTGTTTCTTGTCTGCATCAAAGTAGCTGTCCTTGTACCGACACAGTAGAGGCTTGTTCACAGATCGCTTGTTCACAGCCTCGAGTACTTTTGTAAGTTTTAACCCCACGGTCTGTGTCGGCAGTTTTGTTGAGCAGACGTTTAAATGCCATGACAGAGGGTATCACGTAGTTGATCAGCTTATTTCTCGAGTCAGTTGTTTGGAGCTAGGAGTATGTTAATGTTTCCAAGTTTCAAACATGTTCTCAAATGCCATTGAAATGGCAGCAGCGGTATGAGAACCAGCACATTCTTGAGCAAGCAATACGGCTTTTCTCAGTATGAAATCCTCGTCGACCCACTGTGCTGTCAGAATCAGCATGCTCATGGGGCTGACATCACTGGTTCAAATGTCAGTCGTGAAGCTAATAGCAGGGACGCCCATTGCAAGTAGCTCATGGATGTGTTTCAACAACACTGTATAACTCKGGTAGGGCAACATCTGAAAAATAGCAACTACTTGGTAGTCTGTACCGGTGCTCGACCAGTCGACGAAAGCCAACATCATCCACGACAGAGAACGGTTGATTGTCAAGGGCAATGAATTCCATTATCTTGGCTTTAATGGATTTCGACGTTGAGTTGTCTCGCTGAAACTTTCTTACTCTTTCAAATGACTGCTCGACTTGAACTTATTTAGTTGTTGGAAGTGTGTYCTTAGTATTTTTCTTCTTTTGTTCTGTGTAGCGCTGTACTTTTCGTGGCGTCATTACGTCATCTAACTACGTTGTATAGGTATGCACGTCAGCTTTGACATCGGGTCAATGCCAATGTTGCCATTATTAGCTAATATCTTCCGATTTCGATATGCTCACCGAWATATCGTGCATCCCTAAGTGAAATGCTTACTTACAAGCCCTTAACCAACAATGCAGTTAAGAAAAATAAGTGTTAAGAAAGTATTTACTAAAATAAACTGAAGTAAAAAGAAAATGGAAAAATAACAAATAATTAAAGAGCAACAGTAGCGAGGCTATATACAGGGGGTACCGGTACAGAGTCAATGTGCGGGGGCACAGGTTGTTTGAGGTAATATATAGGTAGAGGTAAAGTGAAAATGCATAGTTAAWAAACAGAGAGTAGCAGCAGCATACAAATGGGGGGGGGGACAATGCAAATAGTCCGGGTTGCCATTTGATTAGCTGTTTAGGAGTCTTATGGCTTGGGGGGTAGAAGCTGTTAAGAAGCCTTTTGGACCTAGACTTGGTGCTCAGGTACCGCTTGCCATGCGGTACCTGAGAGAACAGTCTATGACTAGGGTGGCTGGAGTCTTTGGCAATTTTTAGGGCCTTCCTCTGACACCGCCTGGTATAAAGGTCCTGGATGACAGGAAGCTTGGCCCGAGTGATGCACTGTGCGTACGAATTACCCTCTGCAGTGCCTTCCGGTCGGAGTCCGAGCAGTTGCCATACCAGGCAGTGATGCAACCAGTCAGGATGCTCTCGATGGTGCAGCTGTAGAACTTTTTGAGGATCTGAGGACCCATTCCACATCTTTTCAGTCTCCTGAGGAGGAATAGGCGTTGTCGTGCCCTCTTTACGACTGTCTTGGTATGTTTGGACCATGATAGTTCATTGGTGATGTGGACACCAAGGAACTTGAAGCTCTCAACCTGCTCCACTACAGCCCTGTCAATGAGAATGGGGGCGTGCTCAGTTCTCCTTTTCCTGTAGTCCACAATCATCTCCCTTGTCATGATCACGTTGAGGGAGACGTTGTTATCCTGGCACCACACTGCCAGGTCTCTGACCTCCTCCCTATAGGCTGTCTCATCGTTGTCGGTGAACAGGCCTACCACTGTTGTGTCGGCTGCAAACTTGATGGTGTTGGGAGTCGTGKTTGGCCATGCAATCATGGGTGAACAGGGAGTACAGGAGGACACTGAGCACGCACCCCTGATGGGCCTCTGTGTTGAGGATCAGCGTGTTGTTACCTACCCTTACCACCTGGGGGTGGCCCGTTAGGAAGTCCAGGATCTAGTTGCAGAGAGAGATGTTTAGTCCTAGGGTCCTTTGCTTAGTGATGAGCTTTGAGGGCACTATGYTGTTGAACGCTGAMCTGTAGTCAGTCAATGAATAGCATTCTCACATAGGTGTGCCTTTTGTCCAGGTGGGAAAGGGCAGTGTGGAGTGCAATAGAGATTGCATCATCTGTGGATCTGTTGGGGAGGTATGCAAATTGGAGTGGATCTAGGGTTTCTGGGATAATGGTGTTGATGTGAGCCATGACCATCSTTTCAAAGCACTTCATGGCTACAGACGTGAGTGCTACGGGTCTGTAGTCATTTAGGGAGGTTACCTTGGTGTTCTTGGGAACAGGGATTATGGTGGTCTGCTAGAAACATGTTGGTAATACAGACTTGGTCAGGGAAAGGTTGAAAATGTCAGTGAAGACAGTTGCCAGTTGGTCAGTGCATGCTTGGAGAACACGTCCTGGTAATATGTCTTGCTCTGCGGCCTTGTGAATGTTGACCTGTTTAAAGGTCTTACTCACATTGGCTACGGAGAGCGTGATCACACAGTCGTCCGGAACAGCTGATGCTCTCATGCATGCTTCAGTTTTGCTTGCCTCAAAGCTAGCATAGAAGTCATTTAGCTCGTATGGTAGGCTCATGTCACTGGGCAGCTCGCGGCTGTGCTTCCCTTGTAGTCCGTGATAGTTTGCAAGCCCTGCCACATCCGACGAGCGTCGGAGCCGGTGTAGTATGATTCAATCTTTGTACTGTATTGACGCTTTGTCGAAGGGCATAGCGGGATTTCTTATAAGCGTCCGGGTTAGAGTCCCGCTCCTTGAAAGCGGCAGCTCTACCCTTTAGCTCAGTGCATAGGTTGCCTGTAATCCATGGCTTCTGGTTGGGGAATGTACGTGAGATGCACTTATTGATGAAGCCAGTGACTGATGTGGTGTACTCCTCAATGCCATCGGAAGAATCGCAGAACATATCCCTAGTCTGTGCTAGCAAACCAGTCCTGTAGTTTAGCACCTGCGTCATTTGACCACTTCTGTATTGAGCGAGTCACTGGTACTTCCTGTTTTAGTTTTTGCTTGTAAATAGGTATCAGGAGGATAGAATTATGGTCAGATTTGCTAAATGGAGGGCGAGGGAGAGCTTTGTACGCATCTCTGTGTGTGGAGTAAAGGTGGTCTAGAGTTTTTWATTTTTCTCTGGTTGCACATGTAACATGCTGGTAGAAATTAGTTTCCCTGCATTAAAGTCCCTGGCCACTAGGATCGCCACCTCTGGAATATAATTTTCTTGTTTGCTTATGGCCTTATACAGTCTTAGTGCCAGCAACGGTTTATGGTGGTAAATAGACAGCTACGAAAAATATAGATGAAAACTCTTGGTAAATAGTGTGGTCTACAGCTTATCATGACATACTCTACCTCAGGCGAGCAAAACCTCGAGACTTCTTTAATATTAAGTACTTGGTACTTCYTMCACCAGCTGTTATTTGCAAAGACACTGACCACCACCCCTTGTCTTACCGGAGGCAGCTGTTCTATCTTGCCGACTCACCGAAAACCCAGCTAGATGTATGTTATCTAGGTCGTCGTTCAGCCACGACTGAAACATAAGTTATTACAGTTTTTAATGTCCCGTTGGTAAGATAGTCTTGATTGGATATCATCCATTTTATTTTACAATGCACGTTGGCTAATAGTGGGTCGGGGTGCCTTGTAAGGATCCGACGGCGAGTTGATAATCCACCTCTAATGACTGATCCTTACAAGGCACCCCGACCTACGTCCCCGATATTTCCGTCTCTTCTTCATTCAAATGARGGGGATTTGGGCCTTATCGGGTGTCTGAGGGCTTTGTTGATCTGATAACTTTAGCTTACAGACATCGAGATTAAGTGATAATGTGCCAATTGGATTCAACAACTCCAAGCTCTGTATTGAGGCTGAGAAAAGTATGGGTAACATAAAAGGATAACCACCTAACTAGGCTAATTCCCATGTAGTTTTAGCCACAGAGGCTAATGTTAGGGGTGTGTGCTGTACCTGATAACCTCTAGCTCGTTGCTGGTGCTCTCCATGTCGTCCCTGGTGTCGTGGTGGCAGCTGGCTGTGTGGACGGGTGTAATGTCGGCCGAGGTGTTGGTGTCCGAGTACTCGTTGAAGGGGTTGTGTCTGAAGGTGGGGCTGCGGGGCGGTGGCGGCGATGTTCCCCTCACTGTGATGCCGGCAGCGGCTGCCCGGAGAATCACAGAATCACTGAAGACCGTCTGAGGGTCTGAGGCATTTGAGCGAGGACAGCTGACTGGGTCGGTGAGGTCACCCTCTATGGAGGGACACACACAGTCAAATGAATAGCAGAACAGTCACACGTACAGTATGCCACAGGCTACTAATCACACTCTGGGTTTAAATGAATGAGAATAGATACTGGTGCTTTGGCTGGAACAGGGGTGAGAAGCACACACGCGTGAGAAGGTCACACAGGCAGGAAGACAGACATAAGCTTGTCAAGTGACAAAGGCCGTGGCTAAACCCTCCTACCATAGCTTACTGTAAAATATAGTTAATAAAGTATACATAAGGGCACAAGTGTTTATTAAATAGATTTAGGATGTTTCATTATCTGMTCAAATTAGGTGCCTAATTGAAGTTGTTGAAGTCAATCAATGCAACATACCAGGACTTGCTTGGATAAATAATACTTAAATTAAACTATTTAGCCTATGTCAGGTGAATGAATGCAGTGCTACACGCTACAGTTGGTGACAAAAGCTATAAAGGCTGGGTTGAACCTAGACCAAATACATGCATTCCAATGTTTCCACAGAGAGAAAGAGAATATTCCACATATATGCCAGTAGACACCAGACAGAGTGAGTACCATTTGCATCAGGCAATGCAGCTCTCATTAGTAATATTCCACATCAATGCTGCATTAGCTTTAGGATCACATCTTCAAAGAGAAACATGTTGCGTGGTTCATTAAAACATGATTGACAACATCTAACAATTCACCAGTGCATAGAAATTTCTGCTTAGAAAATAACTTACCTGGCCATAAATCGTATTAAATGTTGGCAATAGTGCTACATCATAATTTATTGCATAAAGGTGAGCACAAAATGCCCCTAAAATTATATATGAWTTTTTTTTACATCTAGGCATCATTATGCAATTCCTCCTGTCATACTCTACAAATGTAATGATATTGAGGAGTGATGCTTGATTCAGTAGTGTCTTCAAAGACAAGTGTAAAAGCATTACCAATCCATTTTGCCTACTTCCCAAGAAACTAGCAGTAGATTAATCAAAAGCCCTTTGATTCCTTTCTCTACCATTCCCTCTTAGCATTAGATAGCTGCTTGTTCTTTATCAGTATTGATATTGCAATTAAGATACTCCAATTAAACCACTGGCTACATACAGAGGACCAGCATGCATTCAGCACACACAGTGGGATGGAGGACATGCATGATGCTGTGAGACGGGGAAGGGGGTGGCAGGAGAGGTGAGGATGGACACAGAGAGGGAGGAAGGATAGGGGAGGGGTAACCATGTCCCACCTTCCCAGTCTGCACTTGGCTGCAACACGGGGAAGATGTCACCGAAATCATAATCTAAAAAAAGGAGGGATAAGACTCAACATTAGAACAGGAAGGCCCGAGAGAGAAGAGACAATGGCACAAACTGAAAACATGACATATGAGAGAAATATGATACACATGATGATAACAGACACYGGTATGGCAAGGCAGACAGAAAACTACAATAAAAAAATGAAGACTCAATGGTTTGTGGAAAGTGATGAGAGATACTGTATGAAAACATTCACACCACACTGTATGGGGGGCTCATAGAAAATGAATTCAATGTGAGCACTAGACTATTATTTCTACGTAATAACCCATGAGCCACAACGGGTTAACCTGACCGATCCAACTTCAGCATCAACACCCCATTACTTGACACACCAGCCTATGAATTAGGCTTAATGCACCGCATAAGACGGAGTGGGTGGAGACTGAAACCGAGGTGGAGAAAGAGAAAGCAAGACAGAGAAAGTTGGAGCCCCTGACCTTCGCTGGACGGGGCGATGGCGCTGTCATCCCATTCCAGGTTGGTGGAGGTGAAAGAGTGCAGGGACAGGCTGTCCGAGCTTGGGAGACGCTCCTCAAAGTCCAGAAGGTTCTGGGGCTTGTAGTACTCCGGCATGTAGGGGGCCACGTCCAAGTACGGGACATCCTAACACCCAGAAAACAAAACAATGGAGATTTGAGAGTGTTGTTGATATTACATTATACATGTCTCTTTTTTGACTGAATTATTTATTGGTTTTATGCACCAACCATGCACTCTGTTTACATTCTTTGGTTAAGCCAAGTTGTACCTTCTTTTGTTACAATAAAGCCTGAACATTGAACTGTTGGACTTTTGTAAATTAGGGGTATTGATGTGAATTCTAATGGTTTCAAACAACTGTCTAATACTGACCAACTCCAGATCAAAGCGAATGAACTCCAGTCCCGACACCAAAGTGAGGAAGAGCGTGAGGTGATCATGGCTGCATACCAATGCATTTCTGGGGGAGAGATTCAAAGCAAATGATGTATTTACAATAAGGAGACTGGCTACATGCATTGGTCAAAAGGCATAATATGATGCTCTTTAGGTCAGAAGACTCACTTGAAGTAATACTTCTGCAGCAATCCTTGGTTCTCTTGGAAGAGACGGAGGTAGCTTTCTAAYGAGCTCTCACTCAGTGCTAGGTATAACCAGGCACGACCTGCACAGAAAAGACAACAGAAAAATAATTGCTCAGTACGAGGGACATGGGCATAAGTAGATCATTTTTACAAGTACCCTCTATTCTTTCTTTCCTGCCTGAACTTGCAAATAAGTCAAACAAGTAGGCCTACAAAGAAACCTCTCTGTAAAAAGAGAAGCAAATATGTGCAAACCACAGTGGTAATTACTGTAATCCTGACCTCAAATAACAGCAGTCTTGTGCTACATTTCTGGCATGTGACACAAGAGGAACTTACATTTGCCAAACCACTAACAAATGTCGTTCACATTATGACAGTAAATGGGAGTGTATGAATTTATTTACAGAAATGGCATGTATGTGTGTATTAGTGTTTACTACTATGAAATGTTTGTCTCTTAAGTTGCCCACAAGGCTGATGTGAATGTGTGCGTAAGATGTGGTGAAAATTGTTGTGTTCTTACTTCGCCCAAGGTTGGTTGCTATGTGCTGGAGCTCGTCTATCTGCCGGACCGCTTCCCTGCGGGTGAAGTGTAGAACCAGGACCCAATAACCTGAGGAGATATCCTGCAGCCTGCAATGCACAAAACAGGAGAGTTGAAGAACATAGTTCAAAACGTACAATCACAGACAATGTCAGAGTTAGGATGTATCAAAGTACTGAGAAGATTTGTCTCTCTCAGTCTTCTTACCCATAGAGCAGAGCATGGTCGAGGTGCTCACACAGCCGCTGTAGGACCCGGTCGTGATTCCGGATAGCTGGAGTTTCATCCTCACAGGCAGCAAAGTAACTCTGCAACTGCAGTCAAGGCACAAAACAGGTGGAACTGATGTGAGTAGGCCCACAGCCAAACTAGAAATATGGTGATTTCTTCCCCAGTCATGAGACCCTGAGAGGAGTACCACATGCATCAAATATTGACAGCTGACAAGCATGATTGTGCAATGTCTGTCTAAGGATACAGTATAGGCTTTGATGGGAGTATGGAGCCTGAAATTGGTTAAATGCTACAGTATATCTGATCCCCTAAATGGTATTACCATGACTAACTTAAATTAATCAGACTTTTGTTCGTCACCTCAGAAAAGACCAGTTAAACAGCACTGACTGAATATACTGGAATGTAGAAATGTAATAAATTCCAGTCCCCTGATGGTAATGTGACCACGAGACAGACTGGGTACAGGAATTAACCAAATATAGGCAGGAGATGATTTGAATATGATATCAGGCAAGGTCTATAAAGCAGTGGTCGTCTGGCACAGTGCAAATACTTTGGAAGGATGGGACTCAATGTTACCACACTGCACAGGTTTATGCAAAGGATGAATGTCAACATTCAAACAGGGTTCAGCCTAATTTATGAAGACACCTAGAAGTCAAATACTGAATGTCAATGTTTTCACAGTACTCATGTTTATCTTAAACAAGTTTATTGAAATGTGTTTGGAAAATTAACAACAATATGTTGTCCTTCAAATAGACCTAGTTAGCTACCTAAGGGTTGCTGAATCGACAATGACAATTTATTTTAGAAGCAACAGTTTATTACATGACAGTATCGATATGCGGCAGTCAGGCAGCAGCAGGGTTAGTGCTGCTGTGCTTTGTTTTCACCAGCCATTGAATGTCTCGACTAACCAATTCAATACTAGTGACGTTAGCTAGTAAACAAAACACCCATGTTGATATACTCAATCCATATTTGTTAGCTAACTAAACAATCTTCAAGGACCTTAGTCATCAACTGTTTTTCTTTCATGGACCAGGCCTACTTATCCTAGCATGCGTTTATTTTTACCCCTGCGACATAACTTAGGGTAATAGTCATGTTTACCGTCTTCAAATCAGTTAGCTAATCATGCTAGCATGAAGAATGTGTGCATACGAGACTTAATATCAGTCTTACCTTCTTGACAGACAAAGAAATGTTTTCCAATATTCGGTCCTTCACTTTGAGTTGATCCATCACTGGTCTCTGGCTGCCTGCAGCTGTCAGCTGATTCCCAGAAGTCTCGATGTGGTCTGTTTATGTTCTCAAAGCTAGACAACTAATAGCTAAGCTAGCTAGCCATATATATTTAATGCTGGTACAGTAATTGGCTAGCATACAACATAAAACATCAAGCAAGCAGCTGGCTAGGTAACGATAACGTTACCGTAGTTAAACTAGCACACAAGACAATGYCAAGCGCTAGCTACTAACGTTGACTAGTTTCCTAGCTGACGTTAGCTAGCTACGGTCTCATTACTAGCCTCGGAAACGCTTCGAATGACTATTCAACTAAACTGGCTAACACGTTAGCTTGCTCGCTATCTAGCCAACGAGTTACCTTAGCGCTAGAGAATGAATCTCCCGCTGTCATAGGTTGCATACACTTTCGCTGTAGCTAGCTACCCAGTACTTTAATATCCGAATTGTTCTTCAATACATGCACTTCTTCAAACTTACTTTTACTGTAGATAAACTTATCATTGTGAAATTGCGAGACCATGAGCAAGTTCAAGCTCAATGTTTAGTCTAGTGGAGGAATTAAGTTCTTGACAATGATTAGCTCAGCAGCTAGCCATTTCAAGTTCTACGTCACTAACCGCCTGTCAATGAGCTCGTGACACACCAACGTCACCACCAACAAAATGATGGTAGACAGATGTAGGAACTGATATTTTCGCCACAAAATTAATTGTAATATATGTTCTGCCCTGTCCAACTGCAGGATATGTTATTGACTAATAATGTCATGTCAACATTTTATTGTAGCTTTCAAGGACTTGTTTAACTTTCTAGTAGTTGAAAACATGTTAGGCTTACCATAGGAACAGATTTTATCAGACACAACTAAAATATTCAGTGCATTTCCACATCAATATGTTTTTATCCTCGTACAAGTGGGTGGGGGAAAAACAACTAATTCATGGAATGTTTCCAAACAAGTGCTTCACCTGATATTGAGATCTGGAAGCAACAATATCCAATTCCCAACAGAATTTTAGAATGCTCACAGATAATTTGAGTGATTATTTTATACATGAAAGTTGTTTTTTTAGTACAAAAGCTGAGTAAGTTGGCCTGCAAAGCCCTAATTAAATGCCCCCACAACCAACATAGAAGCAAAAATTACAATTGTCAACTCTTTTTGCAGGCTCTGACAGACAATTTAAGCAACCAAGAACCTTCACCCCATTATCTACCAGCCCTCCCTCCTAATTGAATACACTTTTATCACCCTAGTCTGACTTCTCCTTTTCTTTCATGTGAAGGAAGACTATGCTGAAGACAAAGAGTCCTCCCATCATAGAGAAGACACTGGCGTAGTAAGGAAACGCGGAGGGGATGAAGCGGTCATACTGGGTGTGCTGCAGGGGTCGCACCGACACCTATGGGAGTGGATGCATACATTAGCAAATGAGCCCCTTACAGTTCAGTACTATATTGTGTTTTCTTATAGTGTGATAGGTGCAATGAATTAGCTGGTGTAGCCCTTGATATACTCAAGAGCCTTCCATTACAAAACACATGTTTTAATGTAACAGTTCCCTCACCTGAGTGGAGGAGTACAGGTGTGTGTAGCCTAGCCTGTTATAGTCCACCTTGAACTGAAACACTCCATACACATCAGGCAATTTAAACTGGATGCTGTATTTATCTCCTGTTAAGGGAAAAAAACAGCACTTCAAATCAATTTGTATTAGTTACACGATTCATAAACAACAGGTGTAGACTAACAGTGAAATGCTTACTTAAGTGCCCTTCCCATCAATGCAGCAATAACATGAAGAATAAATACACAATGAGTAACAATAACTTGGCACCAGTACCGAGTCAATGCGCAGGGGTATGAGGTAGATATGTACACATAGTTAAGGATAAAGTGACTAGGCAACAGGATAGATAATAAACAGTAACAGCAGCATATGTGAGGAGTCAAAAGAGTTAGTGCAAAAAGTGTCAATGCAGATAGTCCGTTGTAGATATTGGTTAACTATTTAGCAGTTTTATGGCTTGGGGGTAGAAGCTGTTCAGGGTCCTGTTGGTTCCAGACTTGACGTATCGGTAGCAGAGAGAACAGTCTGACTAGGGTCYCTGAAGTCTGAATTTTTAGGGCTTTCCTCTGACACCACCAGAGGAAGGCCCTAAGAGGTCCTGGAAGGCAGGGAGCTAGGCCCCAGTGATGTACTGGGCCGCACGCACTACCCTCTGTAGCGCCTTGCAGTCGGATGCCAAGCAATTGCCATATCAAGCAAGATGCTCTCAATGGTGCAGCTGTAGAACTTTGAGGGTTTAAGGATGCACACTTTTGAATACAATTCTTTGATTTGGGTTATTGGAAAACTATTCTGCCTCATGAGAATTACAACAAAAAATGTAATTATGGAAATAATCATGGAAAAAAATTAATGTCCAACGTTCCCTCTATTTTTTGCCAGCACTGAGCATATTTCAGGTCTGCTGAGAGGAAACTTGAATGTTGTGAACATTTTGTGCAACGTCCGGCATGCGTTTACACTGAGCCTGTACCTACTAAGTTACCGTTTTAACAGTGGCAAATTAAGCTACAGTGGCTATTTGATCATAATGTAAGTCTATCAGAATGGCCTACCATCAAAGACGGAGAAAAGGCATCCCATAACATTTCCACATGGAAAACAGCTATTCTATGACACAGCCTACAGTAGCCGCCAATGTGTGGTGTTCAATGTAGGCCTACATTCCATGAGACTTTTTAAAACTTTATGGAGAGCTTGACATTAACTTTTTAAGCCACTTGTCCTTCAGACAAGTATGTGACTGAAAATGTATTGTATGATGCAAGAAACCACCTTATATTCATTATTCCCATACAATTATTACAGAGAATCAGACAAAAAAATGTATGCTACCCTCTGCCCATTAGATTCTTCAAGCCTGTCTCAAAATACAATACTGCCCCTCTTAACCTGACTTGCTTTTCAAAGATGGCTAGAAATGTACACATTTCATGCATTTTGTAGGCAGCAATCACTCCATTGCGGACCAAAAACTAGCTATAACTGGGCTAATAACTCACTAACTAGCAAAGAATATCAACAAATGTGCACACGGGCTCTGCACCTTGATCTCAAAACAAGCGCATCTAGGCTACTCGTGAGTTGTAATCGCTCGTGCCTGTAGAATCCTCATTTAGCTGCGCTCTGCCTACAACAAAAACACTATTTCATAGTTTGATTTATTTCGGTATGTTGCATTGAAAGGGGCTGATATTATGTTGAGTCGATCACAATTCCCACAGTAGAGGGAAACGTTGATCTGAAAGATATTGTAAACCAACAGGGTGAAAATCTAGTCAAGTTCAGAGAAGTTGAATTTTGTGCATCTCTGCAGGGGCAGGTATTTCTTCATGGACTGCTTAAAGAGAACATTGGTCATGTCTGTGATGGTCATGTCTGTGAAATGTTCATACCATTTTTCTTGAGGTAGGTCCTGACGAAGGGGTCGATTCTCACAAACTCCAGCTGGATGTCTTTCCCGTCAAAGGGAACCCAGCTGCCCTTGGACAGCATCTCAATAACAACGCTGTACTCCTGTGTCGGAAGTAAGGGACAGAAACAATGCCATGCCACTTGATGGAGCTGAAGAAAACTAATATCTTCATGCTCACTCATGAGCTCAAAGGGCATATTTTCAACTTTGAATGTTCCGTTAAATAAACATAAAAATTGCTAAATACTATCATCATAGATTAAATCATGGCCTTAAGTGACTCACCACAAGGTCTGTGATGGTGTAGGCTGCAGGAGGGGTGCTCTCGCCCACAGGATGATGGGTAACAGCTCCCACCCGGAGTACGCCGGCCTCCTTGAACACCCATTGGGACAGAGCCTCAGCCAACTCCATGTTCCCAGTCTGAGCGTACCTTCAAGAGGTGCAAGACAGGAATTAAAACAGTTCCGTTTCTAGAAATACATGGGTGATTATTGGACAATTAAAGTAAAAAAGTAGGYCAGGCAATTGCAGAGCAGATGATGAAAAACACTATGAGAGAGTTACCTCTGGGAGCCAGGTGTGGCCTTCTGCACAGCCGAGTTGAAGAAGGCGTCGCTGAAAAAGTACAGTGAGCCGCTGAATACCACACGGGCGTTGTTCCTGGCCTGGAGTCCAGCAATCAGAAGAGTGTTCTTTCCAACAGCATGGGGATACTGTCCAGAAAGAAGGAGAACAGTGTCAACCAAAATATAACGTTCCAGGGATAAACACCTTATACATGCACATAAGTTATTACATTTTCAAAGGAGAATGTTTGATAAGGAAGGAAACAGTGCTGGTATTACCTGAGAGATGGGTCGGTCAGGGAAGTAGGAGTAGGAGGTGGAGGAGCCAGTCAGGATGTCCAGGACCAGGGGGTTATCTGGGTCTGCCACCATGCTGGGAGAAGGGGAGAAGATGACGACAATCCTTCACCATGGGAAACAACCCAATACCAGTGTAGTAATAACCCTTGTTTAGAAGAGCCAATAATTGTTCTCCAGTGTAATGGTAGACTCACCCAACACCCTTGAAGAGGATGGGTTTGTCACTGGGGTTCCCAACAATAGTGGGAGCCTTCAGCAGATTCTCTGGATCAGCAACAATCAGGGTATGCTAGGGGAAGGAAAAACATTTACATCTTATGATCATAACCCACCTCAAGTGCTCTGTAATTCAAATGGACACTCAATCCACATCTTTTCTTGAGAAGTCTACATTACCAGACAGGTGTGCAAACACATTGTGCCTCTATAAGCAATTGCAAAAACGACAGCTTAAAGGTTTACATTAGAATGTTATCTACATCTCTTCTGCTTACCTCACCAGGGTCCGACACATCGTAATGGTGATGGTCAATTACAGCAGTCTTCTCCTCATCAAACTCAATCCCACATTCACTGCCCAGCTCTCTAAGTGGGTCACCTAGGGCAAAAGAGAGGACAAGACAATGGCACTAGTTCCAGTGTAAATGAAGAACCCAAGTGTGTGGTTTTTACACGCATCATGGAAGAATAATCCATCTTTGCACTTACCAATATCAGAGCCAGCAGCCACCAGGACATTGCCTCCACCATCAATGAATGATGTGATGGTCTCAACATTGATGTTGCCACCAAAGTCTTAAAGGAAAAAATATGCATTAAATAGTTTAAACTTTGTAACAAGAGTCACTGAGGAAAGTTATGAAATGCCACAAAACTGTTGAACTGCAATATTAACTAACCTTCCACGGATGGGGAGAAGATGATGAGGTGGTCATAGAGAAATTGGCCATATTTGATCAGGGAAAGTGAAGGATCATCTGCAGTCTTGAATGAAAGGTCAAAACCACGATCTGCAAAAAGAAACAGCTACATCAGCCCGCTGCAAATGTATTTGCTTTACACATTTGATCCCCTAGGATAGGCTGTTAACCAGTCATTTCTAGTGCATATAAACAATGCACTACTTTGAGGGATGCTTGTATTAAAAATGTGTATTGCCTTGGATTAGCATTTGGGAAACGTCATGTAACATCACATGCGCAGTGGGGTCTGCAAAAAGTGCAGGATGTAGCTCAGCAGTACACTACAATCACAATTAGTGCAAAAAGCTAACATCCGTCAGGTGGACAGATACGAGTGTAATAAATATCATTTATTATAACACAAGCATATTTGCTATTACATGTTATAACTAACTTCTTTCCAAACAGGGTTTCTCACAAACTCATAAAGCAGATTACTGAGACCCACACACACCCAGAGACAGATGGCTGACATAGACCTTTATCAACACTGACAAGAAAAGGGGCTTGTACTGTATTTCACGAGTACTGAGACACACACATACCCAAGGACAGAGGGCTGACGTAAACCTTTCATAAACACAGATAAGACAGGAACATCTACGCACACACAAAAAACTCCTCTTCAGTCTGAACATTTTACAGAGACACACAGAAATGTCAAAATAGGAACATCTACGCACACACCTAATCTCCTGTTTTAGCTGAACATTTCTGAAGACAAAGAACTCTACTCAGAGCCAATGGGACAGTGATACTAGCCTGAAGAGACCTCGCCCAACTCATCAGAACCAACCAGAGGACCAGAACTTCCAGACTCAACCTACTTTCTGTACTGTATAAAATGTATATGCACTCTGTTATCTGGGCTTCTTGCAGAGAGTTCCATTTGAGCTTGATGAAAGGGTCCGTGCACGCTATTTCAGATATCTTTACACTTTAATAAACTGCCTTATATCATACCTTATCCACCTGGCCAGCATCTCAACTTGGTCCACCTCTTCTAGTAAATGTATCATCAACACGAGCCATCTTCGTCTTCAACGTCGACAATGGAGCTAGCTAGCTACTATTTGACCAAAATCAGTGCCACACGCCCCAGCAGTGACACATTTTCCAATGCAACGTTAACAAAACTAGCTAAGATTAGCTACTAGTAGTGAACAGATACGAGCGCTAACTTAGATTAATATCTGAAGGAAAACATGTTGTTATTGATATTGTAATATTGTGAAACCACTAGCTACCTAAGTATCAATGATTGAGAAAAGCATGAGTATTCCTTCTCACCTGCCAGACTGCGAAGAAGATTGAATGGGTGTCTCTGATGTTGAGTTGTCCAACAAAACGAGTGTCTTTCCGTCAGCCAATGCCATGTGCATCATAGACGATATTGTTAAGAAGAAAATAAAATTGTTTCCAACAGTCTGGATTTGGTTTGAGCCATGCTTAAGGTCCGTTTATTGGATAATAACGTAGAACTACCCCGGCTCGTTGTCTGTCTGATGTCCGCGTCGCCATTTTGGAAATAAGCGACGTCAGCTTTAGCAGTAGACCTACCTTTGCCTCAGGATTCAGCCAATCGCACACAAGAACGCGTCCACCGTGCATTCAAGTTTGACACTGAACATATCAGTGCACTTTTATTTTATTATGAGGGAGTGTGGTTTTCTGTAATATATGTGCGAATACTCAATTGTTGTATTTTTTTCGTCAATAAATGATCTGCAATACGGTGCATAATCATATAAAAAGACACAAGTGGGTCATACATTCTGTCCAATTGCGACATACACTGCTCAAAAAAATAAAGGGAACACTAAAATAACACATCCTAGATCTGAATGAATGAAATATTCTATTAAAATATTTTTTCTTTACATAGTTGAATGTGCTGACAACAAAATCACACAAAATTATCAATGGAAATCAAATTTATCAACCCATGGAGGTCTGGATTTGGAGTCACACTCAAAATTAAAGTGGAAAACCACACTACAGGCTGATCCAACTTTGATGTAATGTCCTTAAAACAAGTCAAAATGAGGCTCAGTAGTGTGTGTGGCCTCCACGTGCCTGTATGACCTCCCTACAACGCCTGGGCATGCTCCTGATGAGGTGGCGATGGTCTCCTGAGGGATCTCCTCCCAGACCTGGACTAAAGCATCCGCCAACTCCTGGACAGTCTGTGGTGCAACGTGGCGTTGGTGGATGGAGCGAGACATGATGTCCAGATGTGCCCAATTGGATTCAGGTCTGGGAACGGGCGGCCAGTCCATAGCATCAATGCCTTCCTCTTGCAGGAACTGCTGACACACTCCAGCCACATGAGGTCTAGCATTGTCTTGCATTAGGAGGAACCCAGGGCCAACCGCACCAGCATATGGTCTCACAAGGGGTCTGAGGATCTCATCTCGGTACCTAATGGCAGTCAGGCTACCTCTGGCGAGCACATGGAGGGCTGTGCGGCCCCAAAAAATGCCACCCCACACCATGATGACCCACCGCCAAACCGGTCATGCTGGAGGATGTTGCAGGCAGCAGAACGTTCTCCACGGCGTCTCCAGACTCTGTCACGTCTGTCACATGTGCTCAGTGTGAACCTGCTTTCATCTGTGAAGAGCACAGGGCACCAGTGGCGAATTTGCCATCTTGGTGTTCTCTGGCAAATGCCAAACGTCCTGCACGGTGTTGGGCTGTAAGCACAACCCCCACCTGTGGACGTCGGGCCCTCATACCACCCTCATTGATCTGTTTCTGATCGTTTGAGCAGACACATGCACATTTGTGGCCTGCTGGAGGTCATTTTGCAGGGCTCTGGCAGTGCTCCTCCTTGCACAAAGGCGGAGGTAGCGGTCCTGCTGCTGGGTTGTTGCCCTTCTACGGCCTCCTCCACGTCTACTGATGTACTGGCCTGTCTCCTGGTAGCGCCTCCATGCTCTGGACACTACGCTGACAGACACAGCAAACCTTCTTGCCACAGCTCGCATTGATGTGCCATCCTGGATGAGCTGCACTACCTGACCACTTGTGTGGGTTGTAGACTCCGTCTCATGCTACCACTAGAGTGAAAGCACTGCCAGCATTCAAAAGTGACCAAAACATCAGCCAGGAAGCAGAGGGAATCTGAGAGTGGTCTGTGGTCACCACCTGCAGAACCACTCCTTTATTGGGGGTGTCTTGCTAATTGCCTATAATTTCCACCTGTTGTCTATTCCATTTGCACAACAGCATGTGCAATTTATTGTCAATCAGTGTTGCTTCCTAAGTGGACAGTTTGATTTCACAGAAGTGTGATTGACTTGGAGTTACATTGTGTTGTTTAAGTGTTCCCTTTATTTTTTTGAGCAGTGTATAKTGCATTATGCCYGTCAGTTTTAAGTGTTACTGAACTTTTTTTATTCCCCAAAGMAACACGTGTGGTGTTAGGTTCAACCACATACATTTAACAGTGAAGAAAAAAAAAAACGAGCAACTCAGTTCTGTTTTGATGTAGTCGTCTTTATTGATCAGTTGGTAGTTTTTATACATTCTCCCCCTCCCCCCATATTTAATCAGCCATTGATTTAATTTAAAACAGAAGGTCTATGTCATAGTCTGTATTGTTCAACTAAAAAAATATTTGCACGAACTAGTATCAACCAGGACCGAATATAATCATAATCTACACACATTGGTATGCGATGTTAGGTGCTCCTGCTGCCATTAAACTAAGCTTTCTCAAGGAAACATATTTTTTATGCTAATATAGGCTAGCATACATAGTCAGTTAATGACTTCTTGTACTTCTTAATACCTACCCAGTCAGTGCTACAAATCATTGAGAAATTGTCATTTCTCATATGGATCCCACCAATAGGAAGTGATTTCAGTTTTCTAGTTCTCTCCACAAAGAGTAATTATAATATGTTAGTCGGATATAGAACAAACGTCAACGTGCACAGCATTTACATTGTTTGCCTGTCGACCATGGACGTGCAATGTGAAAGAGAAACAACTAGAAAGTCCTTCTCACTCAAAATGCTAGTAGCACTACACAAAGTAGTCTATCAATAGTTTATGTACACTTGTGCTTTTAATGAAAATACTTCAATGAAGTATACTAAAATACCTAAACTAAGAGAGGAACATTTACACTATCTCAGTAAAACAAGGCAGGAATCTGTAGGCAATATTTTACTACCTATCTGTTTTTTTACTGTCAGGGAGAAGAAAAACAAAAGTGGTGTGATGTATCAACCGACCTTTCCGCCCTGGGATATACCGCATGAAGATTTTCTAAATGAATAGCCCATTTCTATATTTCATAATATACATTTTAAACATACAGTGCAAAATTGACTATAGCATGTTACATACTTCTGCTACCGCATAAAGAGATTCTAGAATTAGGGGAATTTATGTCAGAAGAGGCTGACAATGCTTTGCTAATCTCTACAAATTACAGTTTATTAATGATTATGTTAACTCGTGATTAGAAATCTCACTGTCGTTTTCCTACACAGGGCAGGAAATTGTAAAAAATTATGACTAATTACTCACTCAACGCACTGTAACTTGGGGTGTCTTTACACACCAGATATAATCAGTTCTTCAATGTACTTTTCTTCCCCAAGCCTGACTCTCACACCATCTCTTCTCCCTCTGCCACAGCCTCATCTTGCCCCTCCGGCTGGGAGTCAGCTTGGGCCACCACCTCTCCCCCCTCCTCCTCCTCGGCCTCACGGGTGTGGAAGACGAGCTCCCCTCCCTGGATGACCTGCTCGGAGGTGGGTTGCCAGGTTGTGGTAACAACTTCCCCCACGGCGGTGGCTCCTGCAGCAGCAGCGTACTGCTGGTAGAAGTCCGAGTCAGCCTGGAACATGACCAGAGCCTGGGCTGTGTGGATTCGCACGTGTTGGGCCAGTGAACTGGCATCCAGGAACTTGTCACCGCACGAGTCGCACGCATACAGGATCTGAGTGTTGGGGTCTGGGAAGGACAGAGAAGACTGATGGTGAGGATTTACAGTATGTGTATAAGGAAGTATAATCTATAGTCCCAGACTTTATTGTGTGTTATCCTCGATGATTTTATTCATGTGCATGAATGGCTTTTTAAGTTTTATGTGTGCTTGTTTTTTTTAAATGGTCGAATTAATAAACAAAAAAAATACTGATATTACATTCCGTGTTATCCAAGTGATGAATAGTAATAGCTGATCAAAGCTGTGTTGGCCAGTCTCACCTGCTTCCTGCACCTTCTCCACAGCCTTGGTGATCTCTGCTTTTAGAGCCTCCGTCTCGTCTGCTGAGACCGGTGAAGCCACAGGCACCACTGGAAACAGACAGAATCCATAGAAACGTTCACAACAGGAGAATTTTCTTCATTATTCCGAGTCCATTTCTTTATTACTCTCACACAGCCACATTCCRTTCATCTCATTCCTATTAGTCACATCCATTGCATACCACCATTCTCCTCCCCCTATCTGAACTTCATTACCCAGCATGCTATTGGTCTGACCTGTCAGCTGGGCCACAGCGCTGCCAGCCAGGGCCTCTGTCGCCAGGGTGACGATGTCCTCAGTGGTGACGGTGACGATGTTGATCTCGTTGTCGTCCATCTCCGAGGCCGACCCACCGTGAAACTCATCACCCCCGTCGTCGCTGTCGCCCCCGGTAACCACCAGGCGCTTCATCCCAGCCTTACCCTGGTGGACGGTCTTGACGTGGGAGCGCAGGTTGTCAACGCGGTTGAACCCGCGGCCGCACTTGTCACACAGGAAGGGCTTCTCTCCTAGGGGATGGTGGGATGAAAAAATGACTTGAAGGGTGAATGTAGACTAATGTTATACTTCAGGGTAAGGAGGTTGGAGGGACACTAAAGACAGAGGGGATATAATGTACCCAGATACCCAACAGCTTTGTTTTCTTCACTGGAAATATACCTATATTCCATTTTTTTTTTACATATTATATACTATTTTTTGACTATCCATTAACCTAATGTACAGAAGCAGACATAGAAAGACGCCTGAGCAGAGTCCCAAATTCAGTTTTTCAGGGAAAACGGAAGTTAGGTTGAAAATAATGTTTCCCTGAAAACCAGAAAAAAATCTGCCTTCTGTCAACGTCGCTAAGGGTGACTATACATTAATATCCACTACTCCCAGGGAACCTCACTTTCTGCTCACTCACAATGGTACTTCCTACCTGTGTGAATGATGATATGCTTGGAGAGATCCCCAACGTTGACAAACGCCTTGTTGCAGATGTGACACTTGTGTGGCCGGATGTTATCATGGTGACGGATGTGATTGGCCAGCTGACTGGACTGGACAAACCTGAAGTCGGAGAGAGGACATAAACGGCTCTGTTATATCAATAGGATCATACTGTGTGCGTGTGTCTGTTTACCTTTTGCCACAGCGGTCGCAGACATAGGGCTTCTCTCCGGTGTGCTGGCGGACATGAGCGATGAGTGAACTGGCCTGGGTGAACCCCTTCCCACAGATCAGACACAGACATGGCTTCTCCCCTACAGGAGACACACACATACTACAGTTACATTACAGTCTCTAACCTATGATGAACTGCACAGGCATTTCCTGTTATTTTTGCACATGTTTATGTTACACACATGTTAAGGCTACACAGTACAAAGCAAGAGGTAAATGTGAACAGTCATATAAATCAATTTCTAGGACTGTTACCTGTGTGTATGCGCTCGTGTCTCTGTAGCGCCCCGGGGTCGGAGAAAGCTCTCTGGCAGTGCATACAGATATAGGGCTTCTCCCCACTGTGAACACGCAGGTGTCTCTTCAAATTCCCTGGGAAACAAAACTACAGTTATATACCAATACGAAGACCAGAGACTAGTATATATATATATATATATATATATCAACACAGAGAGAGACCAGGGCCTGTGTTCATAAAGTGTGTAAAAGTAAGAGTGCTGATCTAGGATCAGGTCCTCCCATGTAATCTTATTCATTAGAACAATTAATCTTCTCCTTTCCCCCTTCTGATAACCAGGTGGCGAATCGCATCTCTGCATGTCTGGCAGACATATCAGTGTGGATGACGGATCACCACCTCAAGCTGAACCTCGGCAAGACAGAGCTGCTCTTCCTCCCGGGGAAGGACTGCCCGTTCCATGATCTCGCCATCACGGTTGCCAACTCCATTGTGTCCTCCTCCCAGAGTGCTAAGAACCGTGGCGTGATCCTGGACAACACCCTGTCGTTCTCAACTAACATCAAGGCGGTGACCCGTTCCTGTAGGTTCTTGCTCTACAACATTCGCAGAGTACGACCCTGCCTCACACAGGAAGCGGCGCAGGTCCTAATCCAGGCACTTGTCATCTCCCGTCTGGATTACTGCAACTCGCTGTTGGCTGGGCTCCCTGCCTGTGCCATTAAACCCCTACAACTCATCCAGAACGCCGCAGCCCGTCTGGTGTTCAACCTTCCCAAGTTCTCTCACGTCACCCCGCTCCTCCGCTCTCTCCACTGGCTTCCAGTTGAAGCTCGCATCCGCTACAAGACCATGGTGCTTGCCTACGGAGCTGTGAGGGGAACGGCACCTCCGTACCTTCAGGCTCTGATCAGGCCCTACACCCAAACAAGGGCACTGCGTTCATCCACCTCTGGCCTGCTCGCCTCCCTACCTCTGAGGAAGTACAGTTCCCGCTCAGCCCAGTCAAAACTGTTCSCTGCTCTGGCACCCCAATGGTGGAACAAACTCCCTCACGACGCCAGGTCAGCGGAGTCAATCACCACCTTCCGGAGACACCTGAAACCCCACCTCTTTAAGGAATACCTAGGAAAGGATAAAGTAATCCTTCTAACCCCCCCCCTTAAAAGAGTTAGATGCATTATTGTAAAGTGGTTGTTCCACTGGATATCATAAGGTGAATGCACCAATTTGTAAGTCGCGCTGGATAAGAGCATCTGCTAAATGACTTAAATGTAAATGTAGAATCAGTGTTGCCTTTTAGATCATAATTAATAAGATTACATGGACAGTGAGGGCCTGATCCTAGATCAGAACTCCCACTCTCTGAGACGCTTAATGACTAAAAGCCCAGAAGTCTGGTGTTACCTGAGGTGGTGAACTGTTTGCCACACTCTTTACACTTCAGAGGGCCGTCTGTGATGTGGATCTTCAGGTGAGCCTTTAGATTCCCAGTCTGTCCAAACAGAGGAATAGCCAGGTTAGAGTACAGTTCAACATTTCAATGCAAGGATAGAGAGAAACTATATACAGGGTTGTACAAAAACACTACAACATCTATCAGTGTAGTCGTGTTTTAGTAGTGGTCCTAACCTGGTTGAACCGCTTGTCGCAGTGCGGACACCTGTGGCCCTTGTCGGCATCATGTGTCTCCAGGTGGCGCATTTTGGCAGTGGGGTCGGAGAAGGCCCGGTCGCAGTAGTCGCAGTGGTACGGCTTCTCGCCGCTGTGCACCAGCATGTGGCGCTTCAGGTTGCCAGACGTGGTGAAGAGCTTGCCGCAGTCCCTGCAACTGTATCGGGCCTCGCCCGTGTGACGCTTCCGGTGCAAGTTGAGCAGGCTGATCTGCCGGTAGCTCTTCCCACATGAGGAGCAGCAGTAAGGTTTCAGGGGGCTACGGAGAGAGAGACATAAGATATATTTAAGTAAGATATAGCTACTTATATTTACTTATACTTACTCAGGTGTTGAGAGGTTCGAGAGGATGTTGATGTAATGAAACTCAGATTTTTATGACTGTCTTGATTTTAATTCACTATCAATTTGATCATCGTTATTATCAACAAGTTACAAGGGGATGTGTTGCACAAATCGCCTCGTTCATACAAAGTCTTGTTTTTGAACATTAAGAGAGGGTAGATCTCTTCAAGCAAATCTAAAATAAGAAAGTAAACCAATCATTCCTGTAAAGAGAACATCAACAAGGCCCCAGAAATAGGACAACGGGAATGGTTTGTCAATATGCCCAAGAGAAAGACAGGTGATGAGCTTGATACGAACCTGTGTGTTTTCTCGTGAGCCTTGCAGGCAGCCGGGTCTGAGAAGGCCTTGTGGCAGTCACGGCAGCTAAAAGGTTTCTCTCCTGTGTGAATGCGAATGTGTCTCTTGAAGTTCCCCGTGTGGGTGAACTTCTTTCCACAGTCCTAGAAAATACATGGCACGTAAGTAAAAAATGCGCAACCCCCAATTACATGAGTGTAAATGCAATATCCTCTATTTGATAGGAAAACATACAAACACAGTTTAAAACAATAAGTCCTCTAATAGGGAATGGATCATGAAAAAACATTCAAGCTGATAATTTCCATGTTTAATCACAGTGTGCAAAGTAACCACACACATAAACAAGCACACGGTTCTCACCTCACACTTGTGAGTCACAGAGCCGTAGGACCGTGACTCGGTGCGGTCGGTGACAGCACCCAACCGTAGCCGATTCCTCTCCTCTCCGCTCTCCGTCCCCTGGCCATCTTCTCCCTCATCTCCTTCATCCTCCTGCTCGTCTACTTCTTCACCACCTCCCTCCTCTTCCTCCTCCTCCATCTCACCCTCCTCCACCTCTTTTTTCTCTTCATTTACTGTCTTTGGTGCGCTACTCCCCTCATTGGAGTCATTATCTATGAATAGGAATTGCATAACCATCAGACACTGCGGCCCACTGCAGTCAAATATTTAGAAAATATAGCCTTCCATCTTCCCTTCCTTGAAGTAGTCACTGATCCGACATGATTGGATAGGAGAAAGCAAGGTAGCTTTAACCTATCCAGTCATGGCAGATCTGTAATTACTTCTAGGAAGATCAGTCAATCTGTTTGTTTACCCTGTGAGAGGTTGCGTCGAGGAGCTCTCCTTGTCCTTCTTCTCCTGGTGCTCATGTAAGACCTACCGGCTGCAGACTTGAATGGCAACTCTGTAAGTACAAAATAAATCTTCATCAGCACAGCAATATCAAACATACAGACCATCAATGAAAAGTATGAAGACAAATTATTCACATACTGGGCGTGTAGTCCGCATCCGAGGGGTCATCCTGAAACTCAGGCACATCTTTGGCGGCGCTCTCCACCTCCTCACTTTCAGCTGCAGCTTTTCTCTGTGTGGCGTGGGTGGAGGTTTTYGGGGGTCTTCCTCTCCCCGGGGCCTGTTTGTCTGGGGTCTTTCTGGAAATCTGCCCATCGTCGGGGGTGGTCTCCTTCGGGTCCTCCTGAACGCCCTTTGGCCCTTCATCCTCTGCTGAGGGGTTTGGGATTTCCTCGTCATGTGACCTTGTCRCTGACGGCTCCTTCTCCGTGTTTTGCTCTCCTTCCTCAATCTTGTCTTTATGGTTTGGAAGAAATGATGGGTGAGAACAATATTAACCAGAAAATGTCAATTTCCTGAAGAAAATCAGTGTGCTTGCTTCAGCTGTCCCAAAAGAAAGTACTGATAACATTAGTGGTCTTGTTAAAGCGAGCATGCTAATGACTGTGTACTAATAACCACTGTTTGTGAACTGATCTGTACTGTACTCACGGTCAATTAAGTCTTGTGTTGTCTGGGATGATGTGGAGACTGCCAGAGACTGGTAGGCAGAACAGGCATTGACTATCTCCTGCATCTGCAGGAACGTGGCCACCGCCACCACATCCTCCACATTCTGAGGACTCAGACTCAGCTTGGCCGTGTACATGAACTCAAGGACTTGGCCCAGACCTGTAGAATACACAGGGATGGATCCATGAGCCATGCTGTGACTGAGGCAGATAACCTAAGCATGATGTTGAACATGGTCTTGGATATTAGGGTAAAGCAAATAATTCAGTGTTTTCCCTCCATATATTTCTGTCTTAGGTGGGAAATACCATAATTCGTAATAGTGTTATCATTTTCGAACAAGACTTTTAAGGGCAACAGCAGACATCCACTTATTGCAGACATCCTAACTAATCAACCAGGGAAAGGCTTATGTACCTGCTGCGTTGCTAATATCCAGGTGCACCACATCCTTCTGGTCCAGGAAGAGGGTGCGGAAGTAGGCGCTGCAGGCAGCCAACACAGCCTTGTGGGCCTTGAAGTCCTCCCCGTCCACCACGAAGGTACAGTCACAAAGCAGGCCCAGCTGACGCTGGTGATTGAGCTGTTCCAAAACCTTGCCACTGTGCCAGGGAAAGTCCATCCTGGAGAGTGGGCGCCTTGGGAAGCTATTGACACAGTGGATAGAGTTACAGTTTATTTTACTTAGTCAAGCAGGTGAGGCAACACATTACCACTGTCAAACTAACCTACATGTTTGGAACTTTAAACAAAAACATGTCTGGAAAGGGGATTCGTTATTGCTATTTTATTGTGTTACTATTTTGTTTTTATCATTTTGTTAATTTCTTACTTTTTAACTGTATAGTTGGGAAAGGGTTTGTAAGTTAGTATTTCACGGTAAAGTCTACACTTGTTGTATTCAGCACATGTGACAAATACAATTTGATTCTCACTTAAAACATGACTAATAATTATGATACAATCACACACGGTTGGTTTATTTCTCAGTGCATTTATCATATGTAATTTAATAATTTGACATTTCCTGACAACTAAATAATTGGGGGCTCACAAGATATAGAGCCCCACAGTGGAGGTTTCATAATACCCATAAAACCTAGCAGTCAAACAGGGAAACAGTTCCAATTGTATTTCCGCCATAAATTTTTCCCATAAGGGACTTCAGAAACACTTAAAATAGGGGCGTAGGCTTACCCTGGCGTGATGTATTGATAACCATGTAAATCTCTCTGTAAATCTCTCTCGGACAAGGTGACTCTTATCAATATATTAATCTCTATTTACTCTCAGATTCAAAAATGCTAATTAGCATCAAAGTAGACATCATCTCTAGCTGACGCCTTTGCTAACAGGTATTGTGTCAATTTAAAACTTGCACAAGACCATTCACAGAATTGTCAAGTAAATTTTTTTAGCCAATTTATTGATGACTAAATTTAGCTAACATTAGATAGTTAATCCAGAGATTCATACCTTTGCCTTGATTTGGTAGTCTCGTCCAGATCATCATGGCATTTGTAGTTTTTTATGATAGCCCCATTAGCAGATAATAAGCATTTATTTTTTTGGGTGGTGAATATATTTATAAAAGGCACCTTAGAGAGATTTCCACAGTTATCAACACGTCACGCTTGGGTAAGCCTACACAAATCACAGCTCTTATTTGAAATGTTTCTAAAATCCACTATGGGGACAAATAAATGGTGGGAAAACGATTGGAACCATTTCCCTGTTTGACTGGTAGGTTTTATGGGTATTATGACTCATTCTGTGGTACTCTATGGTGTTGTTGTTTTATAGAAATTATAGCAATGCAATATTAAACTTATCAAAAAGAAGTCAGAGTTGGCCTATATCGACAATTGACTGTTTAAAAGTCCTAGCTTAACCATCGATGCGACAGACTTTACACCAATGGTGCGCAAATCATTTGTCATTTAAGGAATTTCATAAATAATTTTTTTGACGATGCAGAAGATTGATTACGAATCCTATATCCTTCTACCCTCGCTATCCGGGATTAATTTAGCGTGTCTAGACATGCATGTTTTGGACAAACAAGATGGCGTTTGGCTATAGAGAGGCCTTTCTTTCTGCTAGTCCTTAGAGCCTCGTTCTGTACTTTAAGCATACGCCATCTTTCAAAAGCATTGCATTAAAATTACCTCTCGAGAATCGCAGAGTTCTCCACTCCAAACGCTTGTTATGTTGTTGTTTCGTAATATTTTCCCACAATCCGTTGAATTCGTTCAATCGAGTTTTTCGGTGATCGATCTAGCCCCACAGACTCGATTCACCACCATCTTCCACTCTCTGATCGATTGATAGTGGCCGGGTGGATAGTTTACATAATGCGCATGCGCAGTTTTATTTCTGAGCGTGGAATGGTGTTAAAAATGGCCATGTGATGGCGCACTAAACCTGATCGTATTCAAGATGGTTCTCACAGTAAGAATTTATTTCACTACTACGTTGTGCCCAAACTTGTATATGTTCTTTTAATACTCAATAATAACATGCTAAAAACAATGAACATCTTAGGTGTAAATGTTTGAAAGTGGTAAGACAATTGAAATTTAGCTATGGCCATTCTGTGTGGTGTGCACTTTTTCTTTTTTCTGACACTGGCCTAGGTCTTCTGAGCCATGAATAGACAAACATGAAACATCATACATTGATGCACACAAACGTTTATATTCTCTAAATGAAAAATCAATCAACTACTTTATTCACACAACTATTACAATGTACAATGGTAGCAGTATCTGTAGAGTTCAGTAGAAGAAGCAATAATTAGTTGATGGATGGATGGATGGATGTGTGTGTGCAGGCTCGTGGAAAGGGCTGGAGCAGAATAGGTGGAATGGTATCAAATACATCAAACACATGGTTTGATGCCATTCCATTCACACAGCTCCAGCCGTTATTATGAGCCATCCTCCCCCCAGCATTCTCCATTTGTGTGTGTGTGTGTGTGTGTGTGTGTGTGTGTGTGTGTGTGTGTGTGTGTGTGTGTGTGTGTGTGTGTGTGTGTGTGTGTGTGTGTGTGTGTGGTGTGTGTGTGTGTGTGTGTGTGTGTGTGTGGAGGTGATGTGTGATAACTGGGAAAACACAAGAACAAATTAGGCTAACTGTTGTCAATCCAAGGCAGCTATTGGAGGATGTGGTATTTTGAGGAGGTGGTATGGCAGAAGAGGAAGACGTTTAAAAAAACGATCCAGCTTAAAGGGCAGAATGAACATATAATGATAAAGACATGAAATGAGAAAACAGGATATAGCATTACAAAATACAGGCAGTGAGGGAACAGGGGTCATGGCTCATGGGAGAGTCCAGTCTGTCTTCTTAGATCTTGATCTCAGTGCGGAAGGTCTGTGTGAGCTCATGCTTGGATGGGTTTCTACGGGCCTTGACTGTTAGCGTTCCCTCGGTGCCCAATGATGATGTCACAGAGGTGGGGTCCACATCCTCAGGCAGCTGGCACTTGTGGGTGAAAGTGTTCATCACTGTGCCATCCGCTGCCAACTGTTGAAGTGAAGATAGACATGAGAAAATGACCAAGATAAAATTCTCAAAATCACAGAGAATTTAGTTGTCACTAAAAAGAGATATGCCCACCTTTTCTGCATGTACTTCGATCTGGTTGTTGGAGGTGGTGACAATGACGTCCTCTGGAGAGAAGTCTTGGACGTCCACTGTGAACTGGTAGCTGTCTCCCATTGTCTTGATCTTCCCTGCTGTCCCTGTCCGACCTGGAAACACAACCAAGACATATGGTAATGTGCTTACTGAGAGCTATCCATTCTTGACTGGTTGAGTGCAGCCCAATCAGTCTTATCCTTAGATAATAACTAAGATGAGCATTCTTACTTAACCTTAGATGCACCTTAAAAACATTCATATGTAAAATAAATTCACACACAGTCCAAAGGTTTGGCCTGTTTATTGTCTATGCATTAATTATTTAAAAAAAGTGTTGTGTTAGAATGTAAATTAGTTAACGTGTGTCCCCAAATTGGAAATGAGCATTTAGCTGTGTGAGCTGCCTGTGTGCCTCTTACTTGTTTGCTTTGGCTACATGATGGCCAGTTTGACAGTGTATGTGTATGCTGGTTAATATGCAACAGTCTGGCCCGTCCTCTCCTAGGCCTCATCCCAGTCATTCTCTGTGTGTGGGGTCACGGCGCTGGCAGTGTGTCCAACATCCCCCCTCCCATCCCGCCCTGTCTTCCCTCCATCGGCAGACACCTCCTCCTTTTCCAGAGGCACGGGCATACCAGTCACAGCACCAACATACCCTGCTCTGCCCTACTGCTACTACCCACCAAACAACCCTCCCATTTTCCCTGTGTTGTCCTGTTGAGAAGCTGTCGGGTCAAACACATGGAAGCACATGCGCGCAGAGCCTTAAAAGAGAGTTCAGCAGGCAATCTACACACATGAATACACGTGTGTGACACATCTAATACAGCATGAATTATCCACAGACAATTTCATTCAGCAATGGCATTTGATACTATATGTATGGAATAAGTAGAATATTACAACCTAATATATCATGTATAGCTATATATATATGTTATGCTGGTCCACAATTGGGAATTCATGTAAAATCAACTCACTGGGAAATCCCAAGGCATCCGTTCCAGGACGCATGAAAGAGCCAAAGTCCTCTGCAAAGAGCCCCCTGCTCTTCTCCATGTATGGGTTGTTGGAGGATGAGGAGGAAGAAGAGGTCTGCTGGAAGCTGCGCTCCGATCGGTAGGCAGAGGAGTTGGTCACACTCATTGATGGCTGTCTGCCTGAGAGGTGGGAAAAGGATCCGCTTTTTAAAGGGAGAGCGAGAGAAAGGGAAGATATCCTTGTTGTTCAGTCTTTGCCCAGTCCACTCAGTTTACATCAGGGGGAAGTGGGCAGATCTTCGGGTAGTTCGTAAAATGCTATCTTTACTTTCCCACTGTTTAAAAATGTGTGTCTGTGTCTGTCTTTTGGATAAGTGTGTCGGTTAAGTGTGTCCACGAGCATAGCCAGTCAGTCACACATACAGGCTCTTATATATTTGGATCCAAGCTATGTTTTTTTTCTGTGTGTGGTGGGGGTCACGTGTGCGTTTCTGAAGGATAACAGTGAGCTATATTTATCATGTGAGGGAGAGAGAGAGCGGGTCTGGGGTCGGAAAAGTTATGGGCGATGAGGGCTTGAGGTTAAGAGAGAGAGAGGGGCTCTGACAAAGAGAGAGAGAGAGAGAGAGACGGTGAGAGGAAGGCAAGAGAAGGGGATGAGTCAACAGTTGCCATTCCAGACACTCAATACCCCAAATAGTGATCTACTTCTTTCCTCTACTCTCCCTCTATTAGTTTTTTTTCCTCTGTAAGCATCATTTTCTCTTTTTTGTCATGATATTTGATCATATTGTGAATCAGTGGTTACATAACATGTGCTCTTGGCCATAAAACTTCTGCTGCCTGCTATTCACACACATATTGGTTACAATTGGTGTTATTATACTTATTTCAAGTAATTACTATTACAAAACTAGTGGTAACTAATTTGAAACAATTAGTACTTGAGGTTCATATCTAAATAAAGTAACAACTGTGTATCCGTTTCTAAATATGCTGTTTCTAATGAATTAATAAAGTGCAGCTAACCTGTTGTATTCCTGTCATTTTTTCTTAGTATTTAGGCTACACTGTTCATCTACCCATTTCAATGGGTTGTTTTTTTTACTTCAGAGAAGAGGCAATGTGGAAAGAATGTCCATGAAAACAAAGCCGTTGGTGGAGGACTGATGATTGCACCAGGGATTAGGTGACATTGTTTGGGAGGGCACAGTAGCTATTAATATCTGTAGGGAATTCAGGACATCAATGGAACATTTTTCTGATTGAGTCTCTTTGAGCCACTCGTCAATGTTGATGATGCTTTGCCCGACAAATCAACATTGTCCACTGAAATGGTTGTAAATAACAGTCTGCAATTAATTAACTAATTGACTTACTTTTCTCAGCTTCACTGCTCCTTAATCCACGAGGAGAAGCCCAAAATAATGGATGAATCAAGGGCAATAAAAGTTAAGCTCTGTATGGTCTCTTGCTCTGTCCTTTAAGGTCACGTTGAAGTGACTCCAATTATACAATTTACTGCACAGTGACACTCATATTCCATCCTATCAGTGTAAATGCTAAGTCCACTGCTAATCGTCTAAATCCGGCTCAGCAACTCACCACCTCCCCACAGAGACTGACCATGTCACCAGTCAAGAGACCTGTCTGAGTGGGCTTCTATTCTAGACAGATTAGAGAGTTGGAGAGAGAGGGAGAGGGGAGTGGGGGGGAAAGGGAAAAAGATGAAGGGTGCTGGAGAGGGAGATATTTGGGAAGAGAAACTAACATAGACAGAAAGAGCAGTTTGCCAGAGAAGGAGGGATTGAGAGAAAAAGAGAGAGAGAGGGAGATGGACAGGGAGAGAGAGAGACGGGGAGGGAGAGAGCGAAAGACAGGGAGGGAGGGAGTGTTATCGTTCCCAGCATGTGCTGTTCTGAGGCATTAAGAGAGGGAACGCACATTAAAAGTGAACCTTATACACACAGCCCAGTAACTCATGTGTCTCATCAGTGACATTGAGTCACTTCTGGAGAGGTCACTGACGCCATTAGCTATGACCAGCACAAGGCATGTGTTTTAGATAGTGGGAAATGTGCACAGCAGACAGACACAGACACATAGACCCATAGACATTCTAACACACACACACACACACACTAATATCATTCCTATTTTTGGGCATGTGGTTGTGTTTGTCTCAGCTGCCATGTATTATATAACGCTCCCATTCTCACTCTCCCACTGTGTGTCTGACTGACTGACTGCCACTGGTCCCGAAAACAGATTAGAGCACTAGAGTTCCAACCAAGATTATTTTGTATGGAAGTTACTTGTAATATCATACAACTTGTAATATCAATTTTCACATTCACTTCATTGTGTTGTTTACATGGAAACCAGTACGGAGTTGAGAAATCAGAATAGGGTGTCATTCACATACGTAGCTGTAAAATATTACTGAAGGGGGCTTAAAGTGCAACTGCACTTCCTGATTTGGCCTCATTTTAGATTTGGTTAATTAAGAAATGTACCATGGCATTACGATTGGATCACGTGCAGCTGCACTCTAAATTGATGATTACTTGTGTTCTGCCAGCTGTGGGCATGTGGGCAGGATTGAAACAAACCCAACCTTCATTTAAACAAACCTTCAAAACTCTGTTTTGGATGAGACTGACTTTCCTATTTACACGTTGTAGTCAATTCTGACAGTAGAATAAATGTTTCTGACTCATATTGATGTCACATAGGCTGTTTTCTGAATGAGAAGTTGTTTTTTAGGGGCAGTTGCTCTTTAAGGGAAAGAGGAAGATACAAATTAACTTTGTTAACTTTGTCTGGGAGCCTGAATTAATTCCAGTCACAATTTAWAAGCTGGCTACCAAAAACCAAACCTTTACACAAAGGCTCCCCTATTTCTCATGCACATTATTTCATATTGAAAGTGACTTGTGAGGTCTGAGGGGCTCACAAGTCACCACAGGGATGCTGGCCCATGTTGATTCCACTGCTTCCCACAGTTGTGTCAAGTTGGCTGGATGTCCTTTCGGTGGTGGACCATTCTTGATACACACGGGAAACTGTTGAGTGTGAAAAACCCAGCAGCGTTGCAGTTTTTGACACACTCAACCCGATGCGCCTGGCACCTACTACCATACCCCTTTCAAAGGCACTTAAATATTTTGTCTAGCCCATTCACCCTCTGAATAGTACACATACACATCCATGTCTCAAGGCTTAAAAATCCTTCTTTAACCTGTCTCCTCCCCTTCATCTACACTGATTGACGTGGATTGAACACGTCAATCACCTGGTCAGACAATGTCATGGAAAGAGCAGATTTTCCTAATGTTTTGTATACTTAGTGTATACAGTAAGGCTCCCATTCTCCTTGTCCCACTGTGTGTCTGACTGACTGACTGCCACTGGTCCCGAAACATAGAAGAGAGCAATAGAGCTCCAACCAAGATTATGATTATTTTTTATTTAACCAGGAAGGGCTCATTGAGATTTGAAATCTCTTTTTCAAGAGCGTCCTGGTCAAGATAGGCAGCACCAAGTTATTACACAATTACAGACAGACAACATGAAAAACTACAGGTAATCTAGTAAAAAAAACATAGAATTCACAAGAGTATAACAAAATCATAAAACAGCTAATTAAAAACATTGACAGGTCAGGGAATCAGCCTTAAAAACCTTCATCAATTATTTAAAAACACCAATGTAGGAAAGTTACTAACTTGTAATATCAGTTTTCATGTTCACTTCATTGTGGTGTTTCCATGGAGACCAGTATAGAGTTTTTGAGAAATCAGAATGGGGTGTCATTCACATACGTACCGGTAGCTGTAAAATAACACTGACTGCTGAGTGTTCATTGAAAACTAAAGGAAAAGGGTGACTGAAGGGGGCTTAAGGGAAAGAGGAAGAAAAACATTGTGTGTGTGTGTGTGATGTCTCTTATACACATCTAGATGTGTATAAGAGACAGACCTTGAGCAGAGGTGAGAGAGAGAAAAGAGAAAGAGACATTGGCAGGTTGCTTGAATAAATTCCAGTAACAATTTCAAAGCAGGTGACCAGAAACCAAACCTTTACACGAAGGCTCCTATATTTTTCATGCACATTCTTTCATGTTGAAAGTGACTTGTGACATCTGAGGAGCTTTAAAGCAGCAGTCTTTAATATGCACAAACAAGACACATACAGAAGGTCAACTAAGGTGTTCTGTTTCTATCACCTCTCTCCAGACTCCAACTGTCTCCCATATAACTTCCTTGCTCTACTACTCACATTCTCACCCATGGTAAAGTGAGGGTCATATTGGATGTAACACTTTCTATGCTATGAGACATCTGCCCCCCCCATTTGTTTTTGCACACTGCTGCTACTCGCTGTCTATTATCTATGCATAGTCACTTCACCCCTACCTACATGTACAAATTACCTCGACTAACCTGTACCCCCACACATGACTCGGTACCGGTACCCCCTGCATATAGCCTCGTTATTGTTATTTTATTGTTACTTTAATTTTTTTTAAACTTTAGTTTATTTGGTAAATATTTTCTTAACTCTTCTTGAACTGCACTGTTGGTTAAGGGCTTGTAAGTAAGCATTTCACGGTAAGGTCTACACTTGTGTTCGGCGCATGTGACAAATAAAGTTTGATTTGATTTGATAAGGACTGTGGGCTGTTACAAATGCTTATAGCAAGTCATACTGTGAGATGACAGAAGGCATTATATTTCATAAGAAGTGTTACCCATATTAGATGTTGCAAATAATACTTTTTCCAAATACATAATACCCATTGGCCATATTGGTCTCTTTCAAACACTGAGACACATTGAGATAGAACATATAAACCAATTTTTGAGGTACAAATCATTTTTTAGTTAGCGCTGTGAGGCTAGTTCTGTTTTCAACAATCTTTTAGAATAATATAAGCATATGAAACTGAAGTTAATCAAGTACAAAAGTTGCAAATAAAAACTCAGGAATACACACCCTGCAGCAATGGCAGGTGAAGGGCATTCCTCACATTGACTGCATCCCTAATGGCACCCTATTCCCTATATAGTGCAGTACTTTTGATCAGAGCATGATGGGCCCTGCTCAAAGTAGTGCACTATAAAGGGAATAGGGTGCCATTTGGGACGAGAACATTGAGTTCTTTCAAATGGTTAATATATTCCAAATGGGGTCTTCCACCCATGACCAGTATGGTAATTAATTAGAAGTGGTCTAATTTGTGAATAGAACACACCAATACCACACAGGCATCTTGAAGGCAAGTCCTCTGTATTTTTATTCAAATGATGTGACATACTTGATTTTGGTTATTCTTTTAGTTCACAGAACACTTGTGAATTAGGTAAATGCATTTTCTTTCAAATATATATTAGTACAGAAATGTTCAGGTGTTTAAAATTAAATTACATGATAAAATGATTGTTACAAAGTTTAACCATTGAAATACCCAAGCAACTGTATAAAATAGAAAATTCAGAACACATTTGTGGAACTTGAACAACTCCACAAACAGCTTCAAGCAAATGGACTGCGTCCAACATATTGACTCAGCAAAAGTCAATGAAGGAGAAAAAAAGGACGTAGAGCTACAAAATCAAAGGGACGAATCCATACTGGGACAACGACTCTTAATCCTCACCGATGAGCAGCCGTGGAAACCATGGAAATGGTCCCGCTCCTGGGTAAAAGGTCAGGCAAAAGGGATTTTTTTTTTTTTCCCACCGATCGATGCTATATAATGTTACAGTTTTAATCTATATAATGTTACAGTTTTAATCTATATAATGTTACAGTTTTAATCTATATAATGTTACAGTTTTTCTCAATTGCGTACAAGCAATTTTTGGATCTCTATTGAAATGTATCTATAGCAGAACAGCAAAGATCAAATCATTTTCTTGTCTTTGTAACTGCTTTGCATATCTCATGTTTTTTTTAACCTTTATTTAAACTAGGCAAGTCAGTTAAGAACAAATTCTTATTCACAATGACAACCTACCGGGGAACAGTGTTCTGCCTTGTTCAGAGGCAGAACAACAGATTTTTACCTGGTCAGCCAGGGGATTTGATCCAGCAACCTTTTGGTTACTGGCCCAACGTTCTAACCACTGGGCTACCTGCCGCCCCAAAAGCTCACCTTCTGCAAATACAAATGTCATCAGTGAATACAAAATTCACTGTTAAGTGTTTATGTAACAGTATAACTTTAGTACGTCCCCTCGCCATCAGAAGAGAAATGTGTGTAAATGTGTTCACTGTTTCCGACAATCAGTAAATACAACTTTAATAAATTCTAAATCACCCCATTTGAGTAGTGTCATACAATATACAATATAGGGAAAGATCTAGGCAATAGGGACTGTCTTATTTTTATGATTCTTTACAATATTGTGGACATGCAGAGATGCAGAGAAAGTTGGTTACTTCTAAGTAACTTGACCCACTCCTAAGTCATCATCTCCAACATTGTGACCTTCCATTAAAGAGATTTGCTTTGCTGAGGCCTATAAATTCATATCGGTTGCGTTCCTCCATTGTATTCACCTGTCCTTATTTCTATTGTGGATTGTGTTTCTGTATATTAATATTATAATTAATATTAATATTACTTATTATTATAAGTAATAATATTTTATTTGATGTGTATGAAATTGTTTGGTGAAATACGCATAAAATGAGAGTAATTGCCCATAATTCTGCAACTTTGGATAGTTGTACTTCCAATTTTGATCATGTTGATTTACTGACTGCAAACTGTTTTTATTGATCTACTGAGATTTTTTTTAAACAAACTAACTTTCTGGTTTGTCTGCTTGAACTCTGGAGATGCTGTAAGTATGGTTGCATTAATCTTTTTGCAATTGTGTTCTTTTGTTGAATGTATTTGCAGTTTTGACAGTATAATACAGTTTTGATTATTTATGATGCATTTATGTGTTGAGGCAAGTATATTTTGAAACACATTTACTGTTTTGCAAAAGACCACAGAGTTCTATGTCTTGTGGACTCTGTTTTGAAAATCGACAACATTGTCCCAAAAAATGCTTGTACGGGATTGAGAAATACTGTAAGTGCCTACTTCAAGGGTAATCTGCTCTTATTTCATGTATTGTCGGTGTGTTCTATTACCATTTTGTCTGTGGTAAGTCTGCTAAGTTAACACATGTTGCTCTTTGTCTAGACTTTCTGGTGAGGGTCAGATGTGTCATGGGTTCGCTGATGGGTATGGAGTGGTACTGTTTCGCTGCTCTCGGGGTTCTGACTGCTTTCCTTAGTTTTCTCATGGACCTGAGTGTGGCAAAGCTGCTTCGAGGTTAGAAACACACACACATATGCACAAACATTCAGTATAGAGTATGTAGCTGGGTGAGTGATGCTCCTCTCTCTCTCTCTCTCTCTCTCTCTCTCTCTCTCTCTCTCTCTCTCTCTCTCTCTCTCTCTCCTCTCTCTCTCTCTTCTCTCTCTCTCTCTCTCTCTCTCATTGTAGCTCACCAGTGGTTGTATAGCCAGTTGGAGGGCCACTGTCTCCTGCAGTTCCTGTGCTGGACCCTGTACCCAGTCTCACTCTCTGCTCTATCCACATCTTTCTCTCAAAGCATCTGTCCATTCTCAGCAGGTAGGAGTTGAATAATTTGTCCCGCCTTGTTAATGACAATGTAACAAAGTCAAAACATGGTGTTTTTATCCAAGTTACATAAACATTAACTGACAGGAAAATAAAATAATTTGGGTATTTTCCAAATCCACAGAACGACATTTAGAGCTATGTAGCCAACAGAAAAAGTCAAACATGATCTTATCGATTAACCTACTATGAAATAATTAGTGGCAAACAGAAAAGTCAAGCACTATCTATTCGATGAACCTACGAAACAATACGTCTGGCAGGCATAAAAAGTCAAACATCATTGAATTGATGAACCTACCATGAAATAATTAGTGACATTGTCCTAGTCAGTATTTCTCAGCTTCTACATTTAGTGCAAGGGATTGACAAGCTATTGGTCATCTCCTATAGGCTATATGAGGACTGCTTAGATTCAAACTAACACTTGAGACTGTCATCATTTGTTTGGTATAACTTTTTGCTACCATGTCTACAAGTAGAACATAAAAATAAAAAAAGTATGTCTACAAGTAGAAAACTGTGAAATATCATTGTGCAACAGGCTTTAAAAGAATAATGATATTGCATTTTTGTACAAAATCACAGTAATGTGCAGAGTAGGAAAAAATTGTTGGTTGGAAAAAATGATACCACACAGGTCCACTGAGGTTAAAGGTCTAAGCCCCTGGTTGGCTCCTGTCTTTGGCTTTCCGCCTTTAGGTTCTGGGGTTCCAGAGGTGAGGACCATACTGTCTGGTGTGGACATGCCACATTACTTGTCCCTCACCAACCTATTTGCCAAATACGTGGGTCTCATTTGCACACTGGCAGCCGGCAGCACTGTCTTCCTGGGAAAAGTGGTATGATACTCCTCTTTTTTCTTATTTTTTACTTTCTCTCTCTCTTTCGCTCTCCTCTCATGCACACAGACACAAATAATGTTTTTTCCCACTCTATTAATTTCCTGGGTTTTTCTAAGTTTATTTCCCCGTTTCAACTTAAAGGGTCCATTTGTGCATCTCTCCACCATGGTGGGAGCCTATCTGAACCAACTCTGCACTGTTCTCCGTGGTGAGAAGGAGGTAATACTGTGTTACAGAAGAAAAAAGATCCACAAATGGGCAATATGTTGTGTACTCATGTCCTCTTCTCCATGTTTTCTCTATAGGAGAGAACTGAAGGAGCGATGCTGGTCGTGGCTGCTGCTGTTGGAGTAGCCAGCTGCTTCGGGGCCCCTATCAGTGGTGTGTATAGAAGTCACATCACCATACAGTATCTAGCATAGAGTATTAGAATTCGAGTATCTTTTATTTGAATGTATCTCCTCACTTCATCTGTCTCTCTCTGAGGTGTGAAATTGACATGCACATCTCTCCTCTCGATCCTTTCCCATCTCGCTTTCCCTTCTCTCTCGTCCTCCTTCTTTTTCTGTACTGCCTCCCCCACACCCTCTCCCCTGTCTCTCTCTCCCTCCTCTCTCCTAGGTGTGTTGTTTAGTGTGGAGGTGATGAGCTCTCACTTCGCCCTAAAAGATTACTGCCCATGCTTCTTTGCGGCGGCCTGCGGAGCGCTCACCTTCCATCTGCTCTCCATGTGGAGCGGCGAGCAAGGTGAGGTGACCAATAGAATTAAATAGAATACATGTTTGGAATGTATCTCTGACCAAGATGGCTTCCATTATCACCACACCTTAGAGCTTTAGGCGGATTGTTTAGTCATCTCCAATATTTATTGAAAACATAAATAAAATTGCACAATGAGCACTGTTTGTTTCTCAAATACATTGTTACTGTATTGGTTAGCTAGCTAGAGATGTTTTTTCCATATTAGCATAGACGTGACATAAGTCAAAACACCTCAAAACAAGACATGGTATCAAGACCAAGATAAAACTAACTGAAACGAGTTACTTACGGTTCCCCACATGGCAGTTTCTTGTCATCACTATCTGGCATCCAGAATCACAACAACACACGGCCTTCTGCCCCACTGAAGCGTGCTCATCATTTTCGTGGCGTTCTCAGCTAACCCGTCTATGAGGGTCAAAGCCTAATGTAATTGTTTTAGTACTGAATCTAGATATGCATTATATAGTGATTTGATTACGAAAGGCCAAGAGAGAGTCGTGTGCAGTAGTATAGAGTGATGGGGTAGCAGACTGTGTTCTATGCCTCCTCCAGAGACTCTTCAGGCCTTGTTTCAAACCAGCTTCTCAGATGACCTGCCGTTCTACCCACTGGAGATTCCGGTCTTTGCAATATTGGGGTAAGTCTGTTTTGTCACTATGTTGGTGAATCTTCTGTASTGGGGTAATATTTGATATGCGTGTATATACTGTATACCTCACACGAGACCCATAATACGACTATAAAGTTAATATGACAAAGTATATTAAATAAATGATCTGACTCCATAAAATGATTTAGCGATATGCAACCAATACGCTTAAAGAGCTACAGGAACAGACAATCAAGAAGGGAATATGAATTGTCTATATCAAAGGCAGATGTTTAATATCATTGTAAAATTAATGAAATCACATACAAGGCATAAAGCTTAAGTTACAACGCATTAACAATCATTACAAAGCATTATTCTAGGCATGACCAGAGAGCGAGAGAGATTAGTAGTTATAGTAGTAGTCTGAAAGGCCATGCCACCAGAGTCCATGGGGTGGAGAGAGAAAGAGAGAGTGTATCTCACCAGCACAGGTCAGGAACAAAGAAAGAGAGGGAGACAATGACGCTTAGAACGTTTTATAAGCATCTGACTTGTTAAGTGAGTCAACTTCCAATCAGATATCAGTACTACATGATTGAAAGACAACAAAACTTCTGCATCACAGAAATGTGGGAAAATGGGGTTTGGAGAGATAATGCAGCATTCCTAAGACAACACTGTCAGGACCCGGTGTGAGAAACAGTCACTAATAGTCGGCAGAACCCAGAAGATGAGGCAGACACAGCAGAGACGGTGGTTTAATCAAAGTAAAAGATCTTCAGGCAAAAAATATAAATCCACAACGTCCAAAGTAAAGCCAAGAGAAAAAAATGGACATCCTCCAAAATACAATGAAAATCCACAAAGTGGTAAGAACAGCAGGAAAAAACAAACCTCAAAAGACTAATCAAAAATAAACAAGAACAAAACCAGAGTACCTCTGGAAAATCCAACAAGAGAAATATATGTTCACAGCATGGCTGTGGCTGGGTGCTAACATACAAACACTGAGCAAAGAACTGAGGAACACTAAGGGTTTAAATACCTGCAAAGAAATAAGGCACAGGTGCAAATAATAATTAGACCAAGGGAAAAAACAAAAGGTTKAAAAAAGGCGCAATGGGGGCATCTAGTGACCAAAACAATCCTGGCCAAATCCTGACAAACACAAAGGAAACCTTGCATACAGTTGATGAGTCACTTCGGGGGCTGTGTTCTATATTTATAGTTCATCTACAGTGTTCAAAATCATTGTTATTCATGTAATCGTTGCATCAGAGTAAGTGATGTTGTTCAGCTTTCATTAGATTGCAAATGTTCAACTTTGTCTTGCTTCCATATGTTACCATTATACCTATGAGCTTTTCTCCACCATACCTTTTCTCTGGGTAGACTATACCATTTCACTCTTTCCCCTCTCTCAATGACTTCCAACTGCTCATAGCTGCCTGTGCTATTGCAAGGCAAAGGGTGGCTACTTTGACGAATCTAAAATCTAAAATATATTTTGATTTGTTTAACACTTTTTTGGTTACTACATGATTCCATATGTGTTATTTCATAGTTTTGATATCTTCACTATTATTCTACAATGTAGAAAATAGTAAAAATAAAGACAAACCCTTGAATGAGTAAGTGTGTCCAAACTTTTGACTGGTACTGTATGCTCCTGCAGCTCTAACTGTGTATTTCTTTATCTCCCCAATCAGGCTTCTGTGCGGAGCAGGTAGCTGTGTCTACCTATTCTGTCACCGTTGGATACTGCTGTTCATAAAGACAAACAAAATCCTAATCAAAGTCTTGTCGACTGAGTGAGCAACCTGTGTCTAGAAACACTCCATTGTAGATTTTTCTGTGAATCAGCCATTTTATATTACACAAAAACATATAACCGCATGATGATAAGTTGGATGTTGATCTAACTGTTGATCCATTCCATGAAATAATAAGATGCTGTTTGGATGTCTCTCTCTCTCTAGGAAGGCCCTATACTCCGCTATGGTGGTATTCCTTCTGGCCTCTGTGACTTTCCCTCTTTCTGCCGGTCAATATATGGCTTCCAAGGTGAGGAGGATTTTTTATGAGACAACATTGACAAGACATGACATTGAAATTATTGTCGCAGGATTGTTATTTTGAATGGATAAGTTGGAAGGCTCCTACTGCCCAGTCTCCAGCTTCTTCTTCTTCTTCTTCGGTGAACCCTGCTGAAGGAAGGTGCTTTGTTTTTCTACCACAGCTCACCATTAAGCAGCTCCTCTCTTCCCTTCTGGACAGCAGGCAGTGGACCTCTCAATCCCACAATGCCTCTGTGGTTTTGCAGCCAAACTTGTGTCCCTGGTCAGAGTGGATTCCTTCAGGGAATCCATACCTCACTCTGGGATTCTTCCTATTCATGAAGGTACATGGGAGAAAAATAATAATGGATAGAATTGAAAGAGTAATCTATATATGAATAATATGAAAACATTTGTAAAACCTTTATCTCGAATTCACAAGAGATGCTGTTAACGAAAGCAGAAGTGCAAATATATTAGCCCCAAGGTCCGCCAGAGGGCGCTATTATTCCTTTAGTAATTTTCTCCTCTGGCGTCCCAACTTGATCTGCCCAGCTGGTTATACACTCGTGTACCCCCGCGACAAGCAGCCACATAAAACATTATCTTAAGGGTCTGCATATTTTTCACAGGTTTTTTAGGGCTGCTCGGAATTAAAGATAGTTTAGGAGGAAACTGACACCTTTGCAGCCTGAATGGAGGATGTTTTATGTGGCTGTTTGTCGCGAGTGTATCACGTCTGGGAAGAACAAGTTGGAACGCCATAGGTGAAAACGATACAAGACATAATTGCGCCCTCTGGCGGACATTGGGGTTGGCACTTTACATTAATTTGACCGTTGTGCACTACTCTGGCTTTGTACATGGACTGTGAATCAGTACATCTGTGTGAAAAAGCTTTTATATGGGGGGGGGAATTGTGGAAAAGCTCATTTAAATGGTTCAATTGTGGAAAGCTAATTTAAATAGTTAAATTTCAGCTGATTCTCAAGGCAATGTTTACACTCATACAGATTCCTATGACTTATTCATATCACAATAATTACAGTCATTCTGACAGTTGAAATGCAATACTTGAATATTTGAGCAGAATGTTTGACTTCCACTGTCTTTCATTGTTTCTGTTGTGGAGCTGTGGATGCTGGTGTTGGCATGCACCTTACCCCTGCCAGCCGGATACTTTATGCCTGTCTTTATCTATGGTAAGTGAGAGGGGTTAAATCAGCCTGGTCCCAGATATGTTTGTGCTCTTTTGCTAATGATAACTCCATTGCTGTCATTGTCAAGCCATGTCATTGTCAAGCCATAGTTAAAGCCATGTTATGATAGCACAAACAGACTGGCACTTAGGCTAGGGGAGAATAACCAAATCATGTGGCCAAACATGTGACCAAACTGCCGATGAGTATCGCCACCCAATACTAAGTAATGTGTGTTCATTTACATTTTTGATGTTAACAATTGTCCCTGTATTTGTTGCTGTTGGTCAGGTGCTGCTATAGGACGTTTATTCGGGGAAGGATTGGCATTTGTGTCCCAAAATGGTGTCTATTTAGACCAGGACAGGAATCCAATCAACCCTGGAGGCTATGCACTGGCTGGTAAACTAATTGTATACAGACATGTCATTTGAAATTGATAAATATAAACAATGGTATCGTTATTTACATGGTTAGCAGCTGGAAACAGAATGATGAACTAATAATTTCAGAAGGGAAATTCTGTTTGTTCTCTCTTGCCAACTCCTACATGCATCTGTTGTCACTTCAAACATGTTTGCCATGACAATTCCATAAGGATTTGGCCAGAGAGAATAAACAGACTGGGCTAAGTTCTAATTTGTTTGATCTAAATTAAGAATTTAGAGTGTTCAGCATACCTATCAAATAGAGATAGAAACATGGATGACATAAGGTTCCATCCTTTAAAGCATGGGCAATGAGCTATACTGTATTGTCCATGCTGTATCATCTAAGGTGCAGCAGCATTCTCAGGGGCGGTCACACACACGCTGTCCCCTGCTCTCCTGGCTCTGGAGCTGACCGGCCAGTCCACTCACGCCGCACCCATTCTCCTCGCCACACTGGTGGCCAATGCCCTGGCACGCTCTGGGCAGCGGCCATCCTTCTACGATGCCCTCTCCATCAGCAAGAAGCTCCCGCACTTACCCTCCCTGCTCAAGGTCTGCCCAAGGTGAGTCACACAGGACACATTACCCAGCTAGCACAGAACATTATCATAACATTCCTTAAAGATTTTATTTTGGTTATTCAAAGATAACATCTTTTTTTAACACAACTTTCTGTCAACAAAATGTTTTAGTTCAGTAGCAACAGCAAGCACTGAAGAAAGTGTATGCGAAAACCAAAGATTTGATCAAAGAGACACGTTTTCAAACCGCTCAAACATTTTACAGCTACCCACACATGTTAATGGCTCCTCCTTAAATGATTGGACTACAGCTGCATTTCATAAGTGAATCAAACTAAATACCCCAGTTATTGACATGAGAGATCTTCTGTTTCCCCCAGGCTCTCCTCTGTCCCAATAGGGAAGGTCCTGGGTCCTGGAGGTCCAGTGCTGGAGAGGGCAGCTGGGCCAATGGAGGTTCAGCAGGTTCTCAACACCTGCAGCCAGACACAGATCCCTGTGGTTGACACACTGGGTGAGTGTACCCACTTCAAAAACTAGTAGAGATAATTAGCATAGCGGCAAGCCCCTGTCCACCTGATGGTGATAGAACAGCGGTTTGCCGCATGGGTGATTCTGATGGCAAAACGACAGCTGCCCTCCCTTGCCTTGTTTACTGGGACAGACTTACAACATTTAATTAAACCTAGTTTGAAGGTTTTTTGTCCTACATATGGTCAGGGTCCCTGTGACAATATTCCACAATAGTTAATGGCAACCCAACTATCACTTATTACATTTAAGTCATTTAGCAGACGCTCTTATCCAGAGCGACTTACAAATTGGTGCATTCACCTTATGATATCCAGTGGAACAACCACTTTACAATAGTGCATCTAACTCTTTTAAGGGGGGGGGGGGTTGGAAGGATTACTTTATCCTATCCTAGGTATTCCTTAAAGAGGTGCTTGAGAGATTTGAGGTTGTTTCTCTGGAATGTGGTTGTGTGCATTTGATCACTGGTGTGATCGTGGGGGGCGTTGTAGGGTGAAGTGTTAAGTTCAGATCCATATGGTGTCCAGTAGCAGCGAACAGTTTTGACTGGGCTGAGCGGGAACTCGTGTTTCAGAGGTAGGGAGGCGAGCAGGCCAGAGGTGGATGAACGCAGTGCCCTTGTTTGGGTGTTGGGCTTGATAAGAGCCTGAAGGTACGGAGGTGGTTCCCTCTACAGCTTCGAGGCAAAGCACCATGGTGTTCTGTAGCGGATGCGAGCTTCAACTGGAAGCCAGTGGAGAGAGCGGAGGACGGGGTGACGTGAGAGAATTGTGAAGTTGAAAACCAGACGGTGCTGCGGCGTTCTGGATGAGTTGTAGGGTTTAATGGCAGGCAGGGAGCCCAGCAGACGAGTTGCAGTACAGACGGGAGATGCAAGGGCCTGGATTAGGACCGCGCGCTTCCTGTGTGAGGCAGGTCGTACTCTGCGAATGTTGTAGAAGACACTACTACAGGACAGGGTCACCCGCTGGAGTGTAAGTGAGACGACAGGGTGTTGTCCAGGATCACGCCAAGGTTCTTAGCACTCTGGGAGGAGGACACAATGGAGTTGTCAACCGTGATGGCGAGATCATGGAACGGGCAGATCCTTCCCGGGAGAGAAAGAGCTGCCGTCTTGCCGAGGTTAGCTTGAGGTGGTGTCTCGTATCCACAACTTGATTGTCTTGCCAGAACATGAGAAGAATGCGAATTGCCACCTGGTGTATCAGAAGGGGGAAAGGAGAAGATTAATTGTGTGTGCGTCTGCATAGCAAAGATAGGAGAGACCATGTGAGGATATGACAGAGCCAAGTGACTTGGTGTAAGCGAGAATAGGAGAGCCTAGAACAGAGCCCTGGGGGACACCAGTGGTGAGAGCACGGTGTGCGGAAAGATTCTCGCCACGCCACCTGGTAGGAGCGACCTGTCAGGTAGGAGCAATCCAAGCGTGGGCCGCGCCGGAGATGCCCAACTCGGAGAGGGTGGAGAGGAGGATCTGATGGTTCACAGTATCAAAGGCAGCGATAGGTCTAGAAGGATGAGGAGAGAGGGAGAAGAGTTAGCTTTAGCAGTGCGAGCGCGCCTCCGTGACAGACAGAGAAGCAGCTCTCAGTTGATGCTGTTACATATCGATAGAACCTGATTTATTTGATCAAGAAGGTCATTTGAGAGGAGATGAGAGAGCTGGCAGGACGGCACGTTCAAGAGTTTTGGAGAGAAAAGAAAGAAGGGATACTGGTCTGTAGTTGTTGACATCGAGGGATCGAGTGTAGGTTTTTCAGAAGGGGTGCAACTCTCGCTCTCTTGAAGACGGAAGGGGTAGCCGCGGTCAAGGATGAGTTGTGTGAGCGAGGTGAGGTAAGGGGAGAAGGTCTCCGGAAATGGTCTGGAGAAAAGAGGAGGGGATAGGGTCAAGCGGGCAGGTTGTTTGGGCGGCCGGCCGTCACAAGACGCGAGATTTATCTGAGAGAGAGGGGAGAAAGAGGTCAAAGCACAGGGTAGGGCAGTGTGAGCAGAACCAGCGGTGTCGTTTGACTTAGCAAACGAGGATCGGATGTCGTCGACCTTCTTTCACATGGTTGACGAAGTCATCCGCAGAGAGGGGAGGAGGGAGGGAGGGGGAGGAGGATTCAGGAGGGAGGAGAAGGTGGCAAAGAGGCCTAGGGTTAGAGGCAAGATTTGGAGGATTTGGATATAGAGATGTAGAATTGCTGGCTTAGCAAGCGGAGACAGAAGAGGAGAATGTAGAAGAGGAGGAGATGAAAAGGATGCCAGGTCTGCAGGGAGGCGAGTTTTCCTCCATTTCCGTCGGCTGCCCGGAGACTGTTTTGTGAGCTCGCAATGAGTCGTCGAGCCAGGAGCAGGAGGGGAGGAACGAGCGGCTGGAGGATAGGGAAAATAGAGAGTCAAAGGATACGAAAGGGAGGAGAGGAGGGTTGGAGGCAGAATCAGGAGATAGTTGGAGAGGTTTGAGCAGAGGGGAAGAGATGATAGGATGAAGAGGAGAGAGTAGCGGGGAGGAGAGAGAGCGAAGTTTGGGACGGCGGGGACACATCCGAGTAGGGGCAGTGTGGGAAGTGTTGGATGAGAGCGAGAGGGAAAGGATACAAGGTAGTGGTCGGAGACTTGGAGGGGAGTTGCAATGAGATTGAGTGGAAGAAGCAGCTAGTAAAAGATGAGGTCAAGCGTATTGCCTGCCTTGTGGTAGGGGGGAAGGTGAGAGGGTGAGGTCAAAAGAGAGAGGAGTGGGAAGAAGGATAGGCAGAGAGGAATGAGTCAAAGGTAGACGTGGGGAGGTTAAAGTCACCCAGAACTGTGAGAGGTGAGCCATCCTCAGGAAAGGAACTTATCAAGGCGTCAAGCTCATTGATGAACTCTCCAAGGGAACCTGGAGGGCGATAAATGATAAGGATGTTAAGCTTGAAAGGGCTGGTAACTGTGACAGCATGGAATTCAAAGGAGGCGATAGACAGATGGGTCAGGGTAGAAAGAGAGAATGTCCACTTGGGAGAGATGAGGATCCCAGTGCCACCACCCCGCTGACCAGAAGCTCTCGGGGTGTGCGAGAACACGTGGGCAGACGAGGAGAGAGCAGTAGGAGTAGCAGTGTTATCTGTGGTAATCCATGTTTCCGTCAGTGCCAAGAAGTCGAGGGACTGGAGGGAAGCATAGGCTGAGATGAACTCTGCCTTGTTGGCCGCAGATCCAGAGGCTGCCGGAGACCTGGAACTCCACGTGGGTCGTGCGCGCTGGGACCACCAGGTTAGAGTGGCAGCGGCCACGCGGTGTGAAGCGTTTGTATGGTCTGTGCAGAGAGGAGAGAAGAGGGATAGACAGACACATAGTTGACAGGCTACAGAAGAGGCTACGCTAATGCAAAGGAGATTGGAATGACAAGTGGACTACACGTCTCGAATGTTCAGAAAGTTAAGCTTACGTTGCAAAAAATCTTATTGACTAAAATGATACAGTACTGCTGGCTGGTGAAGTAGGCTAGCTAGCAGTGGTTGCGTTGTTGACTTTGTTTGAAAGTGTAGCTGGCTAGGTAACCTCGATAACTGGCTAGGTAACCTCGATAACCTCGATAATTACTCTAAACTACACAATTATCTTGGATACAAAGACAGCAAAGACAACTATGTAGCTAGCTAACACTACACTAATCAAGTCGTTCCGTTGTAATGTAATAGTTTCTACAGTGCTGCTATTCGGTAGAAGTTGGCTAGCTGGCTAGCTAGCAGTGTTGACTACGTTAGAAGGACGAAAATAGCTGGCTAGCTAACCTCGATAATTACTCTAAACTACACAATTATCTTTGATACAAAGACGGCTATGTAGCTAGCTAAGAAAAAAAATGCTAAGATCAAACAAATCAAACCGTTGTACTGTAATGAAATGAAATGTAATACTACCTGTGGAGCGAAGCGAAATGCGACTACTCGCTCCAACCCGGAAGTGCCTGTTGTACGTCAACTGGCAGTCGCTATGTTGCTATGGGCATGAGATAGAAATTATGAACTATGTAAAAGCTTTTACTGTCTCAGTTTGATATGACAGTGCTGTGATAGGAGATGGGGAATTAAGAAATATGTGAGAAAAGGTCCATCAGGTCAGATGAGATGTATGACAGCAATGAAATAAGTTGGAGGCATTTGTATGTATTCATTTGTATTCATTTGAAAGAATATTGTGTTAATAACACTGCAGTATTGTATAACTAATTGTGTTCGTCCCTGTCCTATGCTTCGCTCTTGGTTTGAAGACTCACGGATTCTTCTGGGATCAATTAACAGATCGGAACTGCAGACATTTCTATGCCACAACCACAATAAGGTCAGTGGATTGATTCAACCAGGAAACCAAAGAATGCTATGTGAGTCTATCACTCTTATTAGGTGTTTTGAAATTGACAAGATGTCACATTCTGTTTTTAAACATGACATTACATTACTTTATTTATCAGGTATTGAAGAAACAGTTGGTGGATATGTGCTCTATTCAGCCTGTTTCTGTCCAGCTTTCTCCTGATACCACTGTCCAGGAGGTGAGGAGTTTGAGGAGACACTCACTTGTCAGGGACACATCTGTGTAGGTGTATGGTGTCAATATATGGCCAGCCTCCGTCTCAGCTGGACGTGTGTCCGTTTCATCTGTCAGTGAATTCTTCTCTCTCACTTGTGTCAGGCTCATGGCGTCCTCAGCGTGCTGTGTGGCGAGAGCTTGTTTGTGACTGAAAGGGGGAGGCTATCTGGTGTTGTCACATGGCCAGAGGTGACGAGTGCTTCCCGACACGCACCCACGCATGCACACACACACATAGACATTACCACTCCTACTTAGAGGAATGGAGACAGCTACACATTCTATGAGACATACAGTACCAGTCAAAAGTTTGGACACACCTACTCATTCAAGGGTTTTTCTTTATTTTTACTATTTTCTACATTGTAGAATAACGTTGAAAACGAAGAAATAAAAACGATGAAATAACACATATGGAATCTTGTAGTAACCAAAAAAGTGTTAAACAAATCAAAATATATTTAACATGTTAGATTCTTTAAAGCAGCCACCCTTTGCCTTGCTTGACAGCTTTCCAGACTCTTGGCATTCTCTCAACCTGCTTCACCTGGAATGCTTTTCCAACAGTCTTGAAGGAGTTCCCACAACATGCTGAGAACTTGTTGGCTGCTTTTCCTTCACTCTGCGGTCCAACTCATCCAAAACCATCTCAATTTGGTTGAGGTTGGGTGATTGTGGAGGCCAGGTCATCCGATGCAGCACTCCATCACTCTCCTTCTTTGTCAAATAGCGCCTACACAGCCTGGAGGTGTGTTGGGTTATTGTCCTTTTGAAGGCCTGATTCACACAGTCTCCTCTGAACAGTTGATGTCGGGATGTGTCTGTTAGTTGAACTCTTTGAAGCATTTATTTGGGCTGCAATTTCTGAGGCTGGTAACTCTAATGAACTTATCCTCTGCAGCAGAGGTAACTCTGGGTCTTCCTTTCCTTTCCTTCACATTTCAGGTAAGACCCAGATGCAGACAGTGTCAAAGTAACAAAAGTTTATTACTCGTGCAGGGGCAGGCAAAACAACAGGTCAAGGGCAGGCAGAGGTCAGTAATCCAGGTAGGTTGCAAAAGGTCCAGAATGGAAACAGGAGACAAAGGGCTGTGAAACATGAGTTTAATTCTGGAAACATGAAAAGTGGGATGTATACGGAGGGTATGGGGCAACAGAAGATGAACAGCAGAGGGACTAATGACCTTGTAGATGGGGAAAGGGCAGATAAACCGGGGGGGGGGGGGGGTTTGCAGGATTCCACCCAGAGGGGAAGATCCTGGGTGGACAGCCATACCTTCTGCCCGAGACGATACCGGGGAGCCGGGTCCGGTGGCGATGCGCTTGTCGTCGATACCTGGAGGTAGTCTTGAGAAGGGCCGACCAGGCTCTCTTCCAGGTACGACGACAGTGGTGGACAAACATCTGGGCCGAAGGTATGCCGACCTCTTCCTCCTGCTCAGGGAAGAGCGGGGACTGATACCACAGGGAACACTCAGAGGGCGATAGACCCGTGGCAGAGCAAGGAAGGGTGTTGCGGGCGTATTCGACCCACACTAGCTGCTGGCTCCAGGTGGTGAGGTTGGTGGAGACCAGGCAGTGCAGAGTCGTCTCCTGGTCTTGGTTGGCTCGCTCTGACTGGCCGTTGGACTGGGGGTGGAACTCGGAGGACAAGCTGGCTGACGACCCAATGAGTGTGCAGAACACCTTCCCGAACCAGGACAAGAACTGAGGACCCCGGTCGGAGACCATGTCCACTAGCAGTCCATGGATCCGAAAGACGTGCTGCACCATGAGCTGTGACGTCTCTTTGGCAGAGGGTAGCTTGGGGAGAGGAATGAAGTGGGCGGCTTAGAAAAACCGATCCACTACAGTCAGGATGGCGGTGTAGACATCAGACGGGCGGAGACCTATGACAAAGAGACCAGGGACCGTGAGGGACAGGCAGAGGTTGAAGGAGACCAGCCGGAGCTTGCCGAGGAGTCTTGTTCTGTGCACAGATCGTGCATGCGGCGACGAACGCGGAGACATCAGGAATCATGGTAGGCCACCAAAAGCGTTGTCGCACAAAGGCCAGTGTCCGCCGGAAGCCTGGGTGGCAGGCAAGCCTGGAGGAGTGGGCCCACTCCAGGACCGAGGAGCGGACCGCGTCATGAATGAACATCCGGTTATCTGGGCCCCCACTGGGTTCAGCTGGGAATGCTGCACCTCACAACCTGCTTCCCTATTCCCCAGCTGAATGCCGTCGCCAGGCATGAGGTGAGAAGGATGGTCTCGGGTTCTGGGGTTGAAGCCGGGAGCTTGCCTGTAATTGAGGCGCTTGGTGGTGCAGAGATATTCCAGGTTCTTGTGGTCGGTCCACACAATGAACGGATGTTCCGCCCCTTCCAGCCAGTGCCTCCACTCCTCCAACACCATCTTCACCGCGAGAAGCTCACGATTCCCCACATCGTAGTTCCCATCCATTGGCATTGAGGCGGTGGGAGAAGAAGGCGCAGGGATGTAACTTAACCTCTCTAGGGTACATGAGACGTTAGCATCCCACCTCTTCAACAGCCAGTGAAACTGCAGGGCGCCAAATTCAAAACAACAGAAATCCCAAAATTAAAATTCCTCAAACATACATGTATTTTACACCATTTTAAAGATACACTTGTTGTAAATCCAGCCACAGTGTCCGATTTCAAAAAGGCGTTACGACGAAAACAAACCAAACGATTATGTTAGGTGAGTGCCTATTCACAGAATAACACAGCCATTTTTTCAGCCAAAGAGAGGATTCACAAAAAGCAGAAATATAGATAAAATTAATCACTAACCTTTGAATATCTTCATCAGATGACACTCATAGGACATCATGTTACACAATACATGTATGTTTTGTTCGGTAAAGTTCATATTTATATCCAAAAATCTGAGTTTACATTGGCGCCTTACGATCAGAAGTTCCAAAACATCCTTTGATTTTGCAGAGAGCCACATCAATTTACAGAAATACTCATAATAAACATTGCTAAAAGATACAACTGTTATGCATGGAATTTTAGATGCACTTCTCCTTAATGCAACCGCTGTGTCAGATTTCAAAAAAGCTTTACGGAAAAAGCAAAAACCATCCAATAATCTGAGGTCGGCGATCAGAGCCCAATCAAGACACAAATATAGCCGCCATATTATGCAGTCAACAAAAGTCATAAAAGCATTATAAATCTTCACTTACCTTTGATGATCTTCGTCGGAATGCACTCCCYGGACTCCCACMTCCACAAGAAATGTRCGTTTTGTTCGGTAATGTCCATCATTTATGTCCAAATAGTTACTTTTGTTAGCGCGTTTGGTAAACAAATCCAAAGTCACGAAGCGCGTTCACTAAAAGCAGACGAAATGTTAAAAAGTTCCGTAACAGTCAGAAACATGTCAAACGATGTATTGAATCAATCTTTAGGATGTTTTTAACATAATTCTTCAATAATGTTCCAACTGGAGAATTCCTTTGTCTTCAGAAAAGCAAATGGAACGGGAGCAAACTCTTATGTGAACGCGCATGGTCAGCTCGTGGCTGCTGGCAGACCTCTGACTCATTCCTCTCTGCTTCGGGCCCCAATTCACAGTAGAGGCATCAGACAAGGTTCTAAAGACTGTTGACATCTAGTGGAAGCCTTAGGAAGTGCACCATTACCAATATCACACTGTATCTTCAATAGGAGCTGAGTTGAAAATCGACCAACCTCAGATTTTCCACTTCCTGGTTGAATTCTTTCTCAAGTTTTTGCCTGCCATATGAGTTCTGTTATACTCACAGACATCATTCAAACAGTTTTAGAAACTGCAGAGTGTTTCCTGTCCAACTCTACTAATAATATGCATATTCTAGCTTTAATGGCTTTGTAGCAGGCCGTTTACTCTGGGCATGCTTTTCATCCGGACGTGAAAATACTGCCCCCTACCCCAAAGAAGTTAACCAGAGCCTGGAACACAGCAGGGGCGTTGGTAAGGCCAAATGGCATGACCAGATACTCGTAGTGACCGCTTGCTGTGTTGAAGGCAGTCTTCCACTCGTCCCCTTCCTGTATCCGCACCAGGTGTTAGGTGTTCCGTAGGTCCAGCTTGGAGAACACGGTGGCCCCCTGGAGTAGCTCAAAGGCCGAGGAGATGAGGGGTAGCGGTTTTTCACTGTGATGTTGTTGAGACCCTGGTAGTCAATGCACGGGCACAGGGTTTTGTCCTTCTTCTCCACAAGAAGAACCCTGCGCCGGCGAGGGAGGCAGAAGGACGGATGAACCCTGCAGCTAGGGAGTCCTTAATGTAGGTCTCCATCGCCTGGGTCTCTGGACCTGAAAGAAAGTACAGTTGTCCCTGGGGCAGAGTGGTGCCTGGGAGACACCCAGTGCCTGGGAGAAGGTCAATCCCGCAGTCATATGGTTGGTGTGGTGGAAGCGAAGTGTCCCGGGCCTTACTGAACAGGTCCTGGTACTCCACGGGAATGGTGGAGAGGTCCGGGGCAACTTCCGAGCCCCCAGGAAGACGTTCCGGGGCAGGCTGCGCTGACTTCAGGCAATGGGCATGGCAGAACAGGCTCCAGCCCATGATGGCACCAGCAGACCAGCTCTCATCGGCCCCAGAGATTTTGACTGGTTCCCCCACAGCAAAATGGCATGAAAAGGGGTGCGAGTAAGGGGAGAGGAAAAGTTCTCCGTATTGCCCACCAGAGTACTCACTCCTACAGGTGAGCCTGGTCTTTTAGTGGACAGGTGGAGACAAAATGACCAGTAGTCCCGCAATACAGGCAACTCTTAGTGTGAAGCCTGTATAGTCATTCAGCTGGAGACAGCCTAGCTCTGCCTAGTTGCATAGGCTCGGGAAGAGGTGAATTGGCAGTCTTCGGAGACTCTTGGGGGAACTCGGGTGGCCTCTGGTTCTCTCAGAAACGGAGCCGTCAGGGACTTCCAGGATGCCTCGGAGGCAAGGTGGAATCCTTGGACGGGCGAGTGAAATTGAATCTCTTCTCCTTCCTTCGTTCCCGTAGTCGCCAATCGATCCAAATGATCAAGGCGATGAGCGAGTCGAGATCCGTCGGTAGATCCCGGGCTGCAAGCTCGTCCTTTACTTCCTCCGATACTCCGTGCAGGAACATGTCGAACAGCGCTTCTGGGTTCCAGGCACTCTCAGTTGCCAACGTGCGGAAATCCACCGCATAGTCTGTCACACTGCGGGAGTCTTGCCGGAGTAACTTCCGGGCAGCCTCTGTCCCAGACAATGGAGCATCGAACTCCTCTTGCCTGCCGTAGACCACGCAAGAGCCCTTCCGGACATCAGCGTGTTGAGGTACGCTATCTTAGAGCGGTCCAAGGGGAAGGAGGAGGGCAGCAGCTCGATGATGAGGGAACACTGAGCTAGAAATGCCCGACAGGTGCCCAACTCTCCATCAAAGCGTTCCGGGGGAGGTAAGCGGGGTTCCCGGGAAACCGAGGTGACCGGGTAGGCGGCGCTGCTAACAGCCAGGTTACTGAGGGGCTGGGAGGTTACCGTCGTGGTAGGTTGCCTAACAGACTCGCGGAATTGCTCCAGCAATGTGTTCAACACTTGGTCATGGCGTTCGGCCAAGGTATGGAACTCTTCCATAAGACCACGAAGCAACTGACTGACCTTCATGTCTTAAAGTACTGATGGACTGTCGTTACTCTTTGCTTATTTGACCTGTTCTTGCCATAATATGGACTTGGTATTTTACCAAATAGGGCTATCTTCTGTATACCACCCCTACCTTGTCACAACACAACTGATTGGCTCAAACGCATTAAGGAAAGAAATTCCACAAATTAACTTTTAACAAGGCACACCTGTTAATTGAAATGCATTCCAGGTGACTACCTCATGAAGCTTGTTCAGAGAATGCCAAGTGTGCAAAGCTGTCATCAAGGCAAAGTGTGGCTACATTGAAGAATCTAAAATATATTTCACCGTTTTGTTGTCTTGTCTATTATTCTACAATGTAGATAATAGTAATAATTTTTTTTTTTTTTTACCCTTGAATGAGTAGGTGTGTCCAAACATTTGACTGGTACTGTATGTTATCTCTATACACAGCCATACTAATACATATACAGTACATCTCCATCAGCTCTCATTCTTGTTTTCTCTCTCTCCCTCTCTCTATCTCTTGTTCTATCTTTCTCACAGATGAAGAGAATGATGGCAGATTTGGCTGATGACCTCTAAGCTATTATTTACTCCCAACAAGGACCTATCCCTAACTACACCGAATAATATTGATTCTCATAATGCTAATAACGATACTTTGTCTTAATTTTGTAATGATAAGCTTTTTGCTAATCACCAATGTTATTTTCTGCTGAAGCCTATTTCATAACAGTTATTAGAGCTTATTGATATGTCGTTAGGAGATGTAACTCCCTTGCGGTTTTGGATTATCTTGTTTACTGACCTAGAGATATCTCTAAGGACACTGTGATATTCAAAGTAATTACACGTCGTGCTCAAGAACATCCCTTAGCCTTAGTGTGTTATTTATCAGGATATAGCATGTGCTCTTATGCCTTATTGTGAGTTAGAGCAATTTCAACCAATAGTGGATTCTGTGATGCCACAAACAACTTCTCTTCTGCTTCAGGCCATTATTTACTTATCTGTTGCTCCCAGTAATTTTCTCCCTTCAATTCAGTCCTTTTTCACTTTGAGCAGAAGGACCCATTGTTGTTGTACAGGTCTGATTTAGGGCTAGATTCTATGAGATCCACGGTAACCGACACACACATAGTGGTTGTTTTGGCGGTGTCGCAGGTGGAACTGTGTTAGAGCTATCAAATCCACAAGCGTCTTCCGGCATTATACCTAAAGCGGACATTGCCATTGGCTAAATGGAGTCGCATTAAGAGAAATCCCATGCAGCCTTGTTTACAAGTTCGAACACTGGAATGTGAGATGTAATCTACACCTCAATTAGGCTGATAGGAATACTCATTATTTTGTTTAATGATTTTCAATTTGATATATAGCCTACACTTTCTCGTTCTGAACTTTAACGCGAGCAGCTGCTCAGCGATTTGACAGCTCTAACACAGTTACACCTCTGCCATCTCTGCAATTGGACATTGTAGGGCTGCAACAGGGGAACAAAAGCACAGAGCCAATGTGTAATACAGCATTGTGTAAATGTCTATTGAAAGAACAAGGGGCGAGATAACGGTAATATTCTAGTCTCCCTTTATATCCTTGTCTCTCTCTCTTTCTCTCTCACTCTCTCTTTTCCCTGGATCCTTCCTTCTGCTCCCTCTTCCCTCTCTCCCTGGCAGACAAGTGTGAATAATGGCTAATCATAGATGGGGACTCAGATCATTGGGTACAGACATTATTTCTGCCACCCTACTCTCTCTCCCTCTCTCCTGTCTCAGAGAGCTATAGGAAGACCCTGAGTGGAGACATTCTGGAGTGTAACGCTAATTCAAGCTTGACATTTCATTGTGGCAATTTTTTCTGATTACCATATCTATCTTTTCAGTCCATCTAATTGAAATTGGATTCAATCAAAAACTGCAATGTGTACGAGCCACTCCACCATACGTGTCACATAATTGAACGTATTATGGTACAATGCACACAATATATACGCAAAGAAGAATAGGGATTCTTGGCTGATGTATTTTCCTATGTACAATTCCATGGTTCACATGATTTGACAATTTACAATGTTGTACATTCAAAAAAGTTTCTCAAAGGCTACAGGTGGTTCTACGTACACTGTATCTGTGTCTAAAAACTGTACATTTCAACAGAAAATAAAAAGTCTCACTCAGATATGTCTACGTCCCAATTCCTTATTCCTCTCCTTTCTGAGAACTATTCCTCATTTTGTGTTTTAGATTACATGAATTTTGATCAATCACCGGTCCAAAATTAGTGCTTCTGTTTCATCTCCGTTTTTAAAGGTGGGGATGGAAGTGTCCCCCAAACAGTGTCTTCTCTTCTGTTCTGCTAGTTGTAAAAAACTTCATCCTCATATAGGGAACTGCTGTCTACGTGTTGAACGGTGGTGGCCTCTGAAGCTCCAGTCCTCCCGTCCTCTGGGGGGCGCCGCTCACTGTCTGGCTGAGAGGGGGGAGATATGGGGGAAACAGAAAAGACTGGGTGTGGAGGCCCCAGGTAGCCAGCATCGTAGTTGTTGTTGGCCTTTGTGTGGATACTGTAGAGCTGCTGAGGGAGCCCAACGCTGCCAACGTCTAACAGAAAGTGAGACATGAAGTGGCTGTCTGGGGACAGGAAGTTGACAAAACAGAAATTGTCATTCAGGGGTTATTACATGAGAGAACATGACAACATGGGCTAAAACAGTTAGTGAAACAAAGAAGTGGAAAGATGGGTTAGAAATGGTATTTAACTAAATACAAGAAGCCTCCACATTTGACAAGGATTATTTTAATGTGGAACTGGTCAGTGAATGGTCAGTACCTTGCAGAGGGTCTATGCTGGAGGATAGCTGTTCTGGACCTTTGTACATCGACCAGACATTCATGGCCGTTTCAGCCAATGCAAATTGCTCTGCTACTCCTGAGAAACCAAGGGATATATGGGTAAGAAGACCGCCCGCTGGCTTCCCGGCTCCATCCCTCATCAGTGCAGGGGCACAACATTCACTGGGGACGGGGGTAAAACTGTTCCCCCAGTTTTATCATTGGAATGTGATAGGAAAACAAAGCAACGGTGTGTTTTAGGACCATGTGGACGGCTCCGAGTGGTCGGATAGCCTGTTTGGAGTGTTCATCCGACAGGATAAAAAAAAAAAAAATCTATATATGTCCCCCCCACTTCTAAAACCAAAGTTGTGCCCCTGCAACAGTGACAAAGTGAACCAGGAACAAGAGACACTGGTCTACCTGTGGTTTTACATTTTACGTTTACATTTCAGTCATTTAGCAGGCGCTCTTATCCAGAGCGACATACAGTTAGTGTATTCATCGTAAAAGGATCGGGCCCTTTTTTTACATTTTCGACTAAAAGGACATACCCAAATCTAACCGCCTGTAGCTCAGGACCTGAAGCAAGGATATGCATATTCTTGATACCATTTCAAAGGAAACACTTTGAAGTTTGTGGAAATGTGAAATGAATGTAGGAGAATATAACACATTAGATCTGGTAAAAGATAATACAAAGAAAAAACATGCATTTTATTGTTTTCTTTGCTCCATCATCTTTGAAATGCAAGAGAAAGGCCAAAATCTAATATTCCAAGTTATGCGCAATTTAGATTTTGGCCACTAGATGGCAGCAGTGTATGTGCAAAGTTTTAGACTGATTCAATGAACCATTGCATTTCTGTTCTAAATTTTGTATCAAGACTGCCCAAATGTGCCTAATTGGTTTATTAATACATTTTCAAGTTCATAACTGTGCACTCTCCTCAAACAATTGCATGGTATTATTGCACTGTAATAGCTACTGTAAATTGGACAGTGCAATTAGGTTAACAAGAATTTAAGCTTTCTGCCCATATCAGGTATGTCTATGTTCTGGGAAATGTTCTTGTTACTTACACCCTCATGCTAATCACATTAGCCAACGTTAGCTCAACCGTCCAGCAGGGGGGGGGGGGCACCGATCCTGTAGAGGTTTTAATCCTCCTCTGTCTACCCTCTCTCCAGAGCAGAGAAAATAATCCCTGCCCATCTTCCGAAAATATTTGAAACCCTAGCTCTTCAAAGAGTATCTTAAATAATCCCAATTAACTTTTTTTCCTAATAGCACTCACTTTGATGATAGCTACTATAGTGAGGGAAAATGTACTTATTATGACTGAAATATGTGGTTGTCCCACCTAGCTATCTTGAGGGAGGAAAGTTAGAGGAAAGTTAGAGGCAGAAGCTTGAAATGTAAGGGTTGTGTTCCCTATATAGTGCACTTATTTTGGCCAGGGTAGTATATAGGGAGTATGGTGCCATTTGGGACATACCCAAGGCTTTGTTTCCTCTCTGCTAACCTGCGGCAAAACGGGCCTCTTTGATCTCGTTGGTCAGGTGGGAATAGAGCTGCTCATCTTCCTGCAAGTCGCCTCCTCTTTCACACCCGCCCCCCCAGCCATTCCACTCTATGAGGTGTGCAACACGCCCCTGGGCCATGGCCGTGGGCTTGGTGATGTGCTCCTTGATCATCGCCACCAGTCCTGAGAGAGAGAGAGGGAGAGAGGTGAAAGGGTATTTGGGAAGAAAAAGGAGGGAGAGAACCAGGGAAGGGAATGATGGAAATTACATAAGGAGGAAAGGGGGAAAGGTGGAAAGGCTTGATGGGATGGAAAAGAGGGAGAGGAAAGATGTCAAAATGAAAAGAGCATGTAGGGGAGAATGGGAGAGCATTTCAAGAAGAGTAATAGATGAAGGTGAAACGTAGACAGAAGGCATGGAGACTGTAAATGTTTTTCACAGCGCAAGACTGAAGCTATTACAATATCCTCACTTTGTAGTATGATTAAGGTTACAAAGGGAGGGAATGTTACCAGTAACCTAAATATGATACAATACGTCTTCAAATTCAACCTGACACTGGTGATCTTACAAAAACAATTTATTGAATTCTTGAGAGAGCCTTTTGGCAATTTTCTGCCTTTTCTCAAAGAAGGCAGTCTTCATTAGAGGGAAAATCTATTAACCTTTCAGCAGTTACAGTAGCCCATCAGCACTCTATTTATTGAATATATTAATATATTATGATTATAAAAGATTAAAGGGGGCTCTCTCTGGAGAAAAAGTTCAGAAAGCCAGAACACATTAGCCACAATGATTACCTTCCAGCTGGAGAGTCTGAAGAAGTGAAGCAAAAATAAACAGATGGAAGGGTAAAGGAGTTTAGAACAAAGGGAGAAGAGACTAGGGAAGCAGAGAGTGAGAGAGAGAGAGTGTGTGTGTGTGTGTGTGTGTGTGTGTGTGTGTGTCGTGTGTGTGTGTTGTTTTGGTGTGTGTGTGTGTGTGTGTGTGTGTGTGTGTGTGTGTGTGTGTGTGTGTGTGTGTGTGTGTGTGTGTGTGTGTGTGTGTGTGTGTGTGTGTGTTGTGTGTGTGTCGTGTGTGTGTGTGTGTGTGTGTGTGTGTGTGTGTGTGCATAGAGATAGAGATATGACACATGGGGCGAGTGAAATTACATTAGCAATCTCCCAGAGAGACTGGCTGGCTTTTCCGTCTCAAATGAACAATTCATAATGAAAACTAAACAGAGCTTGAGAACAGCATAAACAGACAAGTCAATCTGAGCATGTCTCACCCATCAGGGAGGAAGTGGCCAACTCCCCAATGTCATAACTACTGCTGCTCTTCTTCTCTGACATATTGCCGTTGGATGGAGTGTGGCCGCCCTGCACACACACAACACAACACAATACACCAGGGCAACTTTAGGCACTCACACAAATGCATAAGGCATACACACTCATACTAGAACATTCACACATATAGAAATACACAAATGCACTCAAATATACTTACAGGTGTAGGATCTTAATTTGACCAGTTTCTCACAGCAGGAAAATAATCCTGCAGCAACAGGAAAGGTGAATTATAGTGTGGATTATAAATAATATAATTTTTTGTAGGGGTGAATACATTTTTTGTTAGGGCAAATCAAGTCTGACATTTTAAAGTGGAAATTACAACTTTTCTAAACCTTGAATACAGTATAAGTTTGCATTTCCTGCAACAACAGGGTGGTCAAATTAAGATCCTACATTTGTACACTCAAATAGACACAGACACCGACAAGAACAGACACATGCGTGCACACACACAAACACCCACAGGCATGCACGCACACACAGGCATACATACAAGTACACCACAGGAAGTTGGTGGCACCTCAATTGGGGAGGATAGGCTCGTGGTAATGGCTGGAGCGGTATGTGTGGAATGGTATCAAATACGTCAAACATATGGTTTGATGCCATTCCATTTGCTCCGTTCCAGCCATTATTGTGAGCTGTCCACCCCTCAGCAGCCTCCACTGAAGTACACACACAAACACACGAGCACATGCACACAGACACCCAAGCTACACAGTTCCCAGAGGAAGAGGCGATAATGAGGAAAACAAGTGACAGTTAAGGATCTTAATCTGCACTCCCGCTAACACGTAAAAGTGAGTGTGATCCAATGAAATTGTCGCAACAAAAACTCAACTAAAATATAAAATGAGGAATAGACACATCAGTACTCATGGATATTCAATGACTAGACACGACTAGACATTGGACAGACACTGCGGCTTTGACTAGAGTGAATTCTGAATGCTTTTTTTAAGCAATATTGGGACGTTTTCTATGGTGATATTCTATGTTAGACTGGAACAATCTTTCAACTTTCAGTAGTTAAATAATGGCAATCAGAAAATAGTCTGGGAATAACAATGTTGTTTCGTTAAACAGTGGTGTGAGAACAGACCTTGACAGGCTGGGATTGCAGCACCTCCATGGGATGCTGGGGAGCACTCTGGAGCTCTGAAGGGAATCAAACACACTGGTGTTATGTGTTTGTGTGCGTGCATCACAGGAGGTTGGTGGCACCTTACTTGAGGAGGACGGTTTTATGTTAATGGCTGGATGAGTGGATTGGTATCCAATACATTAAACATGGTTTCCATGTGTTTGATGCCATTCTGTTTGTTCCGTTCCAGCCATTATTATGAGCCGTCCTCCCCTCAGCAGTTATCTGTGGCGTGTGTGCATGTGGAGTACCTGTGAAGAGGATAAGGTAGCCTCGCTGAATTTACATGCAGTCATTTAGCTATAGCCACTTGGCACAATGTCTTTAACATGGTCCCTGTGTATTGGTTAATTGGCATTGATGAGATCTACAAGGGACATGAATTAATACAGTCCAAGTCTTTTCTCTGGGGTCTGTGTAATCAGATGAGGTACACACACGCACGCGCATCACTACGCGTGCAACACACACCAACACACACACACACACACACCACACACACACACACACACACACACACACACACACACACACACACACACACACACACACACACACACACACACACACACACACACAACACACACACACACACACACACACACACACACACACACACACACACACCCACACACACACACAAACACAATGGGGGTCCCCCAGGAGTTGTTGTCAAGACAATTGGCTGTTGCTATGCAAACATGGGAGCAGCAGAAGGAGAGTGATCCCAATCAATTTATTTCAGTCACGAACACACAAGCACACACAAACACACACAAACATGCATAAACAAATCGCTCCCAGCTGGATCAAAGATTTACAAATCTATCCCGCATCCATCCATACAGGCAGATGGGCTCTATCACACTCTATAAGGAGCTGTTTACACTTTGAAGCCAATAGCAAGTCTGTTGTCCTTGTGGGGTCAAATTGCATCCCCTACTAGTAATGAAAAGTGTCTGTGGGCAAGTGGGGAGGGCAGCCGGTAGCCTAGCGGTTAGAGTATTGGGCCAGGTCACTGGTTTGAATACCCGAGCCGACAAGGTCAAAAATCTTTCGATGTTCCCTTGAGCAAGGCACTTAACCATAATTTGCTCCATGGGTGACGTGCTACTATGACTCATCCTGTATAACAACACGTTCAACTCCACCATTTTGGACAGTAGATCACAGGAGGTTGGCGGCACCTTAATTGGGGAGAAAGGGCTTGTGGTAATGGCTGGAGTGGTATCAGTGAAACGATATCAAATACATATAACACATAGTTTCCATGTGTTTGATGCCATTCCATTTGTTCCAATCCAGGCATTATTATGAGCCTTCCTCCCCTCAGCAGCCTCCACTGCTGTAGATGTCTCCTCAAGATGCCCCCTGGAGTACACAAACACACGCATGCACACGCACACATACAGATGCAAACACTGCAAAAAAGACACACAGTCGATAATGACAACCAACCCCCATATTCCATGTGACAATCACCCCCCCCCCTAATTAAGATGTTAGTTACTACAGGTTTTACTACTAGGTTTTACATATGTTCATGGATACTACCATAATTCAAACATTTACAAAGAAAATGCCAAAAATTAAGGTTTTTACTTTCACCTATGAAAAACACAAATTCCAATTACCTCAAAGAATTGACTAGGTGGATGAATTCTTTTAAAGAATTTACACATTTTAACCTTAAAAATATTACACAGTAATTAGCACTGTGACAATCAACCCGTGAGACAACCAACCCCAGTCTCCCATATATTTTTCTTGAACATTACTTGGAAATGCTGTTTTGCAGTCTTCTGTGAGGGTCTTGTATCTGTGCTTGCAGTTCTTTTCCCAAAATATGTTGTATTACCGAAGCGGGACTCTTTAACATACCTAAACAATTGGAGGCCTCTTACACTTCAGTGTCGTGATGCAAAAAATTCTACCAAAATGCTTAGCACATAGAATTAAAAAGGTATTGTTGGATATTAATCATCCTAATCATACAGGTTTTTTACATGGACGATACATTGGAGATAATATAAGACAAGTACTGGAAACAATAGAACACTATGAAAAATCTGGGAAACCAGGCCTGGTATTCATAGCTGACTTTGAGAAGGCCTTTGATAAAGCAAAAAGCATGACTGGAGTTTATATATAAATGCCTGGAATATTTTCAATTTTGGAGAATCTCTTATAAAATGGGTTAAAGTTATGTATAGTAACCCTAGGTGTAAAATGTTAAATAATGGCTACTTCTTGGAAATGTTTTAACTGTCAAGAGGAGTAAAACAAGGTTGTCCACTATCAGCATATCTATTTATTATTGCCATTGAAATGTTAGCTGTTAAAAATAAGATCCAACAATAATATTAAGGGGTTATAAATTCAGAGCTTAAAAACAAAACATTGTACGCTGACATTTCATGTTTTCTTTTAAATCCACAATTTGGATCCCTCCACAGCCTCATAGAGGATCTAGATACTTTTTCTAACCTCTCTGGATTAAAACCAAATGATGTACTACATTATGTATTGTCATGCCCTGACCATAGTAAGCTGTTTTTTCACTGTGTTGGTTGGGGCGTGATAGTGACTTGGGTGGGTCATCTAGGGGATATTGTATTTCTATGGTGGCCTGATATGGTTCCCAATCAGAGGCAGCTGTTTATCGTTGTCTCTGATTGGAGATCATATTTAGGTAGCCATTTTCCCCATTGTGTTTGTGGGATCTTGTCTATGTTTAGTTTCCTGTCAGCACTATTTGTATAGCTTCATGTTTCATTCGTTGATTTTGTATTATTTTTGTTCGGTGTTCATTTATTAAAAGGAAAATGTACGCCTACCACGCTGCACCTTGGTCTCACTCATACGACGATCGTGACAATGTATTGGATCATTAAAAAAGAAAACGTTTACATTTCCGTGTAGTTTACTAATAAAATGGTCTGACGGGGATGTGGACATACTCAGTATACATATCCCGAAAGAAAGATATGATCTCACTCCAATACATTTTTATAGAAAGTTAGCAAAAATAGAAAAGATCTTGCTACCATGGGAAAGGAAAATACCTGTTTATTTGTGGAAAAATCACCTCGATTAACACTTTAGTCAAATCTCAGTTGACCTATTTGCTTATGGTCTTGCCCACACCCAGCGACCTGTTTTTTTAATTATATGAGCAAAAAATATAATATTTTATTTGGAATGGCAAGCCAGACAAAATGAAAAGGGCCTATTATTAAATATTAAAGCATTAGACCTCTCACTAAAGGCGTCAGTCATACAAAAGTTATACTTAAATCTGAACTGGTTCTCTTGCAAATTAGTAAGAATGTCTCACCCCATATTCAAGAATGGCCTTTTTCCATTTATTCAGATTACAACCTCTCACTTTCGGTTATTTGAAAACAAAATATTCTCAAATATGGTTATTTTTAAAACAAGCCATAGAAAGTTGGTTGTAATTTCAGTTTAATCCACCCAAAAAGACAGAACAAATAATACAACAATATTGTGGTAAAACTCAAATATACTAATTGATAAAAAAAACATAATTATTTGAAAAATAATTTTAAACAAGGTGTAATATTTTTTTATCATATCATAAATAGGACTGGTGGAGTTATGTCATACATGCAGTTAACAAAAATATTTGTACATGTCTGCTCTACCCAAAATTACAACCAACTAATTGCATAATAACTGCAAAAATGGAAGAGGCAAGTGGAAGGGGGAAAAAGTAAAGAACTTGTCTGTCGGCCATGAATTAAACCCCAAAATCGGTTCAAGAAAATCTAATTTAAGGACAAAAGAATTGACAGCTGTGCCATATAGATTGCAAAATAGTTGGGAAGAGATTTTCAATGTACCGATTCCATGTCACATGGTTCATGAACTGATACGCAAAAAAATACCGGATTCAAAACTTTGAATTTTTCTATTTACATTTTTATATCAAATTATTGCAACCAATAGAATGTTATATACAGTACCAGTCAAAAGTTTGGACACACCTACTCATTCAAGGGTCTTTCTTTATTTTTTACTATTTTCTACATTGTAGAATAATAGTGAAGACATCAAAACTATGAAATAGTTTTGCTGGTGACACTGTCAGTTATTTATTTAGAATTCAAGGCACACTTAACCAGCATGGATACCACAGCATTCTGCAGCGATATGCCATTTCATCTGGTTTGCGCTTAGTGGGACTATCAATTATTTTTCAACAGGACAATGACCCAACACACCTCCAGGCTGTGTAAGGGCTATTTGACCAAGGAGAGGGATGAAGTGCTGAATCAGATGACCTGGCCTTCACAATCACTCGACCTCAACCCAATTGAGATAGTTTGGGATAAGTTGGACCGCAGAGTGAAGGAAAAGCAGCCAACAACTGCTCAGCATATGTGGGAACTCCTTCAAGACTGTTGGAAAAGCATTCCTCATTAAACTGGTTGAGAGAATGCCAAGAGTGTGCAAAGCTGTCATCAAGGCAAAGGGTGGCTACTTTGAAGAATCTCAAATCTAAAATATATTTTGATTTGTTTAACACTTTTTGGGTTACTACATGGTTCCATATGTGTTATGTCATAGTTTTGATGTCTTCACTATTATTKTACAATGTAGAAAATAGAAAAATAAAGAAAAACTCTTGAATGAGTAGGTGTGTCCAAACTTTTGACTGGAACTGTATGTGGGGGATACAACCTTCCCAGCTCTGCAGATTTTGATGCGAAGAGACAGAGTCATTAGATAGTTTATCTGGGTTCTGTCTATATGTAGCTTGTATTTTGACACAGGTCCAGGAAAGGCTGAGGAATTGTAACATATACCTGGAGCTAACGTTGCAGATAGCAATACTGGGTGATTTGAAAAGTCATAGTCAATCGATTAATAATACTTTTAGTAAAAATGTTTATCTTTACAGACATGTTTATCTCTTCAGACAAGATAGAACGGCCAAACTATCCAGGTCTGTTCCCAAACAACTTGAACTTCTACTTTTAAAAATCCACCTCTCTAAAAACAAGTCTCTCACCGTTGCCGCCTGCTATAGACCACCCTCTGCCCCCAGCTGTGCTCTGGACACCATATGTGAACTGATTGCCCCCATCTATCTTCAGAGCTCGTGCTGCTAAGCGACCTAACCTGGAACATGCTTAACACCCCAGCCATCCTACAATCTAAGCTTGATGCCCTCAATCTCACACAAATGATCAATGAACCTACCAGATACCACCCCAAAGCCGTAAACACGGGCACCCTCATAGATATCATCCTAACCAACCTGCCCCCTAAATACACCTCTGCTGTTTTCAACCAAGATCTCAGTGATCACTGCCTCATTGCCTGCATCCGTAATGGGTCAGCGGTCAAACGACCTCCACTCATCACTGTCAAACGCTCCCTGAAACACTTCAGCGAGCAGACCTTTCTAATCGACCTGGCCGGGGTATCCTGGAAGGATATTGATCTCATCCCGTCAGTAGAGGATGCCTGGTTATTTTTTTTAAATGCCTTCCTCACCATCTTAAATAAGCATGCCCCATTCAAGAAATTTAGAACCAGGAACAGATATAGCCCTTGGTTCTCTCCAGACCTGACTGCCCTTAATCAACACAAAAACATCCTATGGTGTTCTGCATTAGCATCGAACAGCCCCTGTGATATGCAACTTTTCAGGGAAGATAGAAACCAATATACACAGGCAGTTAGAAAAGCCAAGGCTAGCTTTTTCAAGCAGAAATTTGCTTCCTGCAACACAAACTCAAAAAAGTTCTGGGACACTGTAAAGTCCATGGAGAATAAGAACATCTCCTCCCAGCTGCCCACTGCACTGAAGATAGGAAACACTGTCACCACCGACAAATCCACTATAATTGAGAATTTCAACAAGCATTTTTCTACGGCTGGCCATGCTTTCCACCTGGCTACCCCTACCCCGGTCAACAGCACTGCACCCCCCACAGCTACTCGCCCAAACCTTCCCCATTTCTCCTTCTCCCAAATCCAGTCAGCTGATGTTCTGAAAGAGCTGCAAAATCTGGACCCCTACAAATCAGCCGGGCTAGACAATCTGGACCCTTTCTTTCTAAAATTATCTGCTGAAATTGTTGCCACCCCTATTACTAGCCTGTTCAACCTCTCTTTCGTGTCGTCTGAGATTCCCAAAGATTGGAAAGCAGCTGCGGTCATCCCCCTCTTCAAAGGGGGAGACGCTCTTGACCCAAACTGCTACAGACCTATATCTATCCTACCCTACCTTTCTAAGGTCTTCGAAAACCAAGTCAACAAACAGATTATCGACCATTTCGAATCCCACCATACCTTCTCCGCTATGCAATATGGTTTCAGAGCTGGTCATGGGTGTACCTCAGCCACGCTCAAGGTCCTGAACGATATCTTAACCGCCATCGATAAAAAACAATACTGTGCAGCCGTATTCATTGACCTGGCCAAGGCTTTCGACTCTGTCAATCACCACATCCTCATCGGCAGACTCGACAGCCTTGGTTTCTCAAATGATTGCCTCGCCTGGTTCACCAACTACTTCTCTGATAGAGTTCAGTGTGTCAAATTGGAGGGTCTGTTGTCCGGGCCTCTGGCAATCTCTATGGGGATGCCACAGGGTTCAATTCTCGGACCGACTCTCTTCTCTGTATACATCAATGATGTCGCTCTTGCTGCTGGTGAGTCTCTGATCCACCTCTACGCAGACGACTCCATTCTGTATACTTCTGGCCCTTCTTTGGACACTGTGTTAACTACCCTCCAGGCGAGCGTCAATGCCATACAATTCTCCTTCCGTGGCCTCCAATTGCTCTTAAATACAAGTAAAACTAAATGCATGCTCTTCAACCGATCGCTGCCTGCACCTGCCCGCCTGTCCAACATCACTACTCTGGACGGCTCTGATTTAGAATATGTGGACAACTACAAATACCTAGGTGTCTYGTTAGACTGTAAACTCTCCTTCCAGACTCACATCAAACATCTCCAATCCAAAGTTAAATCTAGAATTGGCTTCCTATTCCGCAACAAAGCATCCTTCACTCATGCTGCCAAACATACCCTTGTAAAACTGACCATCCTCCCAATCCTCGACTTCGGTGATGTCATTTACAAAATATCCTCCAATACCCTACTCAATAAATTGGATGCAGTCTATCACAGTGCCATCCGTTTTGTCACCAAAGCCCCATATACTACCACCACTGCGACCTGTACACTCTCGTGGCTGGCCCTCGCTTCATACTCGGCGCCAAACCCACTGGCTCCAGGTCATCTACAAGACCCTGCTAGGTAAAGTCCCCCTTATCTCAGCTCGCTGGTCACCATAGCAGCACCCACCTGTAGCACGCGCTCCAGCAGGTATATCTCTCTGGTCACCCCAAAACCAACTCCTCCTTGGCCGCCTCTCCTTCCAGTTCTCTGCTGCCAATGACTGGAACGAACTACAAAAATCTCTGAAACTGAAACACTTATCTCCCCCACTAGCTTTAAGCACAGTGCCTGTCAGAGCAGCTCATAGATTACTGCACCTGTACATAGCCCATCTATAATTTAGCCCAAACAACTACCTCTTTCCCTACTGTATTTATTTATTTATTATTTTATTTTGCTCCTTTGCACCCCATTATTTATAACTCTACTTTGCACATTCTCCACTGCAAATCAACCATTCCAGTGTTTTACTTGCTATATTGTATTACTTCGCCACCATGGCCTTTTTTTTGCCTTCACCTCCCTTATCTCACCTCACTTGCTCACATTGTATATAGACTTATCTTACTGTATTATTGACTGTATGTTTGTTTACTCCATGTGTAACTCTGTGTTGTTGTATGTGTCGAACTGCTTTGCTTTATCTTGGCCAGGTCGCAATTGTAAATGAGAACGTGTTCTCAACTTGCCTACCTGGTTAAATAAAGGTGAAATAAATAAAAATAAAAAAATCTTTCATTTACAATCTGTAGAAATTATGAGAATAGAAAAGTTCAGAACTTTAGTGAAGCATCACAGCACATTTGAAAAATATATGGCAAATAGAAATCCCATATGGATAGTATTAAGAGATAGATGGGAGGAGTTGAATGGAGCTGAAGGGTGGGACTAATTACAAAAAGATAACAAATGTAAAATATACTGTGTCTATAAAATGTTAAAAGGTTCTGAACTTTTGTGAAACAGCACAGTTAAAAGTATATGGCAAATAGAAATCAAACTGGATGCACATCAGAAATAGATGGGAGAGGTTGAGGGTAGAGGAAGGACAGGATAAAAACTAACAAAATTGTAACTATTGTAAAATGGATTGTGTCCGTAAAATGTATATAGTGAATGAGCTGGAAGTAGAAGTGTTGTTGTCCAATAGTTTACTCCAATTAGGTGAGGGGTGGTAGGGTTAGTGGAAAATAATAAAGGTAAATATTTTTTTTTWAAACTATGTACTAACATTCAAAATGATGGGGTCACTTAAAAATGTCCTTGTTTTGAAAGAAAATTTWAAAAAAATGTGTCCATTAAAATAACATCAAATTGATCAGAAATACAGTGTAGATATTGTTAATGTTGTAAATGACTATTGTAGCTGGAAACGGCAGATTTTTTATGGAATATCTACATAGGCGCACAGAGGCCCATTATCAGCAACCATCACTCCTGTGTTCCAATGGCACGTTGTGTTGCCTAATCCAAGTTTATCATTTTAAAAGGCTAATTGATCATTAGAAAACCCTTTTGCAAAATTCCCGAAAATTATGTAATGGCTTTAGAAGCTTCTGATAGGCTAATTGACATAATTTGGTTCAATTTCAGGTGTACCTGTGGATGTATCTCAAGGCCTACCTTCAAACTCAGTGCCTGTATATGTAATTGTATGTATGTATGTATATGTATATATAGAGTTGAAGTCGGAAGTTTACATACACCTAACCAAATACATTTAAACTCAGTTTTTCACAATTCCTGACATTTAATCCTAGTAAAACTCCCTGTCTTAGGTCAGTTAGGATCACCACTTTATTTTAAGAATGTGAAATGTCAGAATAATAGTACAGAGAATGATTTATTTCAGCTTTTATTTCTTTCATCACATTCCCAGTGCGTCAGAAGTTTACATACACTCATTAGTATTTGGTAACATTGCCTTTAAATTGTTTAATTTAGGTCAAACGTTTCGGGTAGCCTTCCACAAGCTTCCCACAATAAGTTGGGGATTTTGGCCCATTCCTCCTTACAGAGCTGGTGTAACTGAGTCAGGTATGTAGCCTCCTGCTCACCACGCTTTTTCAGTTTGCCCACAAATTTTCTATGGGATTGAGGTCAGGGCTTTGTGATGGCCACTCCAATACCTTCACTTTGTTTCCTTA
>NC_036857.1:16618597-16638721 GCF_002910315.2 Salvelinus sp. IW2-2015 | reverse complement strand
CAAGAAGAGAGATGAGGAAATTAACACAGCGATAGCCAATTTCCAAAACCAAGGCCCCTGGGGCCCGATGGATTATGTAATAGAATTCTATAAGAAGTACTGCGCTAGTCTATCTCCACTTATGTGGCCCCCGGAAAAATTGTTTCAACAACTGCCAGAAAATGCCAAACTCACAAACTACTGTATGAGGCTAACAATCGCCCTGAATCTTGAAAAAGATACGGATTCATGGAGATGTCGTCGTGATTCTTGCCGCCGTGTGCGTTACTCGCCCCAGAGAAACCAGGTGTTCTGATCAAAGATATTTTGCAAAACCGATTGAAAAAATATATTTCCGACATCATACACCCTGACCAGACAGGTTTTTATCCCGGGCCGACATATATACTACAATTTGAGACGCCTTTTCAACGTAATGTATCATGATCATAAGTTGAGGCAGTGGGTAATAGCTCTTGATGCAGAGAAGGCGTTTGATCGGATTGATGGAGTATATGATGTCGGTTCTGGAGCATTTCGGGTTTGGAAAGGAATTTTAATTGGATAAGAATTTATTTATGCACACCCCAATGGCGTCCGTGGTGACCAATCAGAAATGTCGCAGTCATTCCGCCTGTTCAAGGGTGCCGACAGGGGTGCCCTATTTCGCCTGCCTCTTCGCTATAGCCATGGAACCCTTGCTACTCGCTTCGGGCATGTGCCCGATATGCTTTCTTGTTAAAATAAAGGACACACAGCACAAAATTTCCCTATATGCCAGACGATGTTCTTTGTTTTTGTCCAAGCCTAAACTTCTATTCCACACCTTACTTAACTTGATAAAACACATTCGCTCTTCTCTGGCTACAATATAAACTGGCAAAAAAGTGAGTTGATGCCAATATCACGGCCTGTGGATATGCAATTTTCTGCAATCTACCCCGTTTAGAACAGTAGGGACAAGTTCACAAGCCTTGGCATTGTAGTGACGAGACCTTGATCAGCTATTGAAAAGCGGATTGGGACATGAAATAATATCAGCTTAAACAAATATAGATTTTGGAAAACTATTTCCTTGGTTGGTCGTATAAACGCTATTAAAATGGTTGTCCTACCCAGGTTTCTTCCTCTTCCAATGTCTACCCAATTCATACCCAAAGCTATTTAAGAAACTGGATTCAATAGTACTCAATTTTTATGGGATAACAAGCAGCCAGAATTTCAAAGAAGCATTATGCAAGTACAGATAGAGGGGGGCTTTGGCTTCCTCACTTCAAACTGTATTAATTGGGCTGCTAATCTGAACATTGTGTCTTTCTGGAGGGAAAGTTTACCTGCGATGAGACAGAAGGATATGCCTTCATGGCTTTGATCGAGCAGGCCTCCTGTCAACGTTCCCTCACTCCCTGCACTTGTTAATAGTCCATCATATGTGAAAAAAGCACTTATGACTCCAATCCAGTCATTGTCATACGCTTAGGATCTGGAAACAGATTAGGGATTTTCTTAACATACCCACTGTTTACATAGACAGCCCGATTAGCCTGAATCTTGCTTTCACCTGCATTGGATATGTGGTGTTTTCACAGTGGAGGGAGAAGGGCTCACAACAATTGGTAACTACTAACATCGATGGTCAGTTAGCTTCATTTCAACAATTAAGACAAGTTCACATGCCAACAACACATTTTTCAGATACCTCCAAATCAGGAATTTCTTAAGGACACATATCCCACGTATGGCATGAAGCCAAATAGTCCAACATTAGATTAGCTTGATCCTGTCAACCCATTCAAAAGGGTCGGTCTCTAGACTGTATGATGTGCTACAGGCCACATAGAGGTATCCACAGACACCATTAAAAGGGCTTGGAACAAGAACTTGGTTCAGAAATCTCAAATGAGGACTGGATAGAGCTCTCAGGAATAAACCAAGTTCAGTGAATGCAGACACAACCTTGTACAGTTTAGGTGATACACAGGGTTACACTACTCAAAATAAAACTGCATAAATTTCCCGGACACCTCACACTGTGTGAGAGTGCAGCAGGAGGAGGGGACGTTTGACCCACTTATTCTGGACATGCCTAAATTACATGATTACTGGGCTCTCATTTTGATTACTTATCTAAGGCCTTTGATAGAGTTCTAGCCCGACCATTGATCGCTCTGTTTGGTACAGTTGATGGGAATAACCAGGAAGGGAAAGCTGTCTCTCTTTTGTACTCTATTAGCCAAAAGGCTCATATTGCAATTTTGGAAATTGGAGACTGTACCTACCTTGAAATGTGGTTACGGGATTTAGGGAATGTAATACATTGGAAAAGATCGATACAACACCTCCAATAGAAGTCCATTGTTTTACAAAATATGGCAGCCGATACTGGATAAATGGTCTAGTCCCGCTTCATAATGGGCTGACGATCTGCTGCTACTCTGTGCTGTACTAACACTCATATTTACTTTGGCTTAACTACACTGCTTGTAAGACTATATGCTGTCTTCTTATACTATGTACCACCTAATAGGATTTGTTTTATTTTGTGTATGTGTGAGTTAACTTTTGTTTTGTCCTCTCAATTGGCCATCCCATTCAACAGTACAATGAATGTCATTGTTTGTATTGCTGTCTTTTTTACTTTATTTTTATTGGAAAATAATAAACATATTATAAAAAAAATAAAAGATTTTCCCATGATGTCAAGCAAAGAGGCACTGAGTTTGAAGGTAGGCCTTGAAATACATCCACAGGTACACCTCCAATTGACTGAAATTATGTCAATTAGCTTATCAGAAGCTTCCAAAGCCATAACATCATTTTCTGTAATTTCCCAAGCTGTAAAGGAAAGTATTCAGACCCCTTGACTTTTTCCACATTTTGTTACGTTACAGCCTTCTTCTAAACTAGATTACATAGTTTTCCCCTTCATCCGTCTACACACAATACCCCATAATGACAAAGCAAAAACAGGTTTTTAGATTTTTTTGCTCATAATAAAATAAAAAAACTGAAATATCACATTTACATAAGTATTCAGACCCTTTACTCAGTACTATGTTGAAGCACCTTTGACAGCGAGTACAGCATTGAGTCTTCTTGGGTATGACACTACAAGCTTGGCACACCTGTATTTGGGGAGTTTCTCCCATTCTTCTCTGCAGATCCTCTCAAGCTCTGTCAGGTTGGATGGGGAGCGTTGCTGCACAGCTATTTTCAGGTCTCTCCAGAGATGTTCGATTAGGTTCATGTCCGGACTCTGGCTGAGCCACTCGAGGACATTCAGAGACTTGTCCTGAAGCCACTACTGAATTGTCTTAGCTCTGTGCTTAGGGTCGTCCTGTTGGAAGGTGAACCTTCACCCCAGTCTGAGGTCCTGAGAGCTCTGGAGCAGGTTTTRATCAAGTATCTCTCTGTACTTTGCTCTGTTCATCTTTGCCTCGATCCTGACTAGTCTCCCAGTCCCTGCCACTGAAAAACATTGCCACAGCATGATGCTGCCACCACCATGCTTCACCATAGCGATGGTGCCAGGTTTCCTCCAGACATGACACTTGGCATTCTGGCCAAAGAGTTCAATCTTGGTTTCGTCAGACCAGAGAATCTTGTTTCTCATGGTCTGAGAGGCTTTAGGTACCTTTTGGCAAACTCCCAGCGGGCTGTCATGTGCCTTTTACTGAGGAGTAGTTTTCGTCTGGCCACTCTACCATAAAGGCCTGATTGGTGGAGTACTGCAGAGATGCTTGTCCTTCTGGAAGGTTTTTCTATCTCCACAGAGGAACTCTAGAGCTCTGTCAGAGTGACCATTGGGTTCTTGGTCACCTCCCTGACCAAGGCCCTTCTCCCCCGATTGCTCAGTTTGGCTGGACAACCAGCTCTAGGAAGAATGTTGGTTTTCCCAATTTTCTTCCATTTAAGAATGATGGAGGCCACTGTGTTCTTGGGGACCTTCAATACTGCAGACATTTTTTGGTACCCTTCCCCAGATCTGTGCCTCCACAGAATCCTGTCTCTGAGCTCTACGGACAATTCCTTCGACCTCATGGCTTGGTTTTTGCTCTGACATGCATTGTCAACTGTGGGACCTTATATAGACAGGTGTGTGCATTTCCAAATCATGCCCAATCATTTTAATTTACCACAGGTGGACTCCAATCAAGTTGTAGAAACATCTCAAGGATGGTCAATGGAAACAGGGTGCACCTGAGCTCAATTTTGTGTCTCATAGCAAAGGGTCTGAGTACTTACGTAAATAAGGTTTTCTGTTTTTATTTGTAATAAATTTGCAAACATTTCCAAAAACATGTTTTCGCTTTGTCACTATGAGTTATTGTGTATAAATTGCTGAGGATTTTTTTTTTTTTGGTCAATTTTAGAATAAGTCTGTAACGGAACAAAATGTGGAGAAAGTCAAGGGGTCTGAATACTTTCCGAAGGCACTGTATATGTGATATACATATATATATCCCTCCTCTCATATATATATAAACATACCTAGTAGCTACAGTATTAAATCTGTATTTCCTTTTCTAAGTACCGTTGATCTCCTAAAAAGTTAAATTTGTACTGTGACATTCCCAACAAAGGTTAGGTATCAGAGGGGTTGGGTTAAATGCGGAAGACACATTTCAGTTGAATACATTCAGTTGTACAACTGACGAGGTATCCCCCTTTCCCTTATATCAAGTCAGCACAAATAAGTCAACACAGATCACTGGACAGAGAGGATTGACAGAAGGAGGCACTGACGGACACACAGAGGGACAGACATACAGATGCACTGACCTTTGTGACCTTTGCATAGGCAGGCACCCATGGTGACGAGACGGCCGGTCAGTTATCGGTTTGCCATCATGTCAGAGAGACGTGGGGATAAGGGGAGAGAGAGAGCGAAACAAACCAAATATGACAACTGGTCCAGGAAGAAGCCGAGGGGCAGCGAGAACAAAGTAAACTAAAGAGGGATGATACGCCAGGTCTATTTCTTGCAGTATGCCAAAGCATTGCCTGTCATCTCTCGTACTGGAGAGGAGGGAACGAGACAGTGAGAGAGAGAGAGAGAGAGAGAGAACTGAGTGAGTAATGTTTAGTCTGAAACTATATTCTATTTCCGAAAGCCAAGAAGAAAAATACATGACATTACTTTATAAGGACTGAATGCTAACATAATTCTGCCAAGCTTGATACAGCTTCAACTAGCACTGACGTGTCAAGTGAGAGGTGTCAAAGCCCATTAGCCCAACAATGGCAGAAGAGTCAAATAGTCTACCCCAACCAAATGGAGAGGCCTTAGAAGCTGCCTCCCGCTGTTCAGAGGTAATTAAAATACAGTACCCTGTGTATGTAAAGAATGATAAGGCAAGAAAAGATCACAAAATGAAGCTCCTTATGGAAAATCAAGAGACACTTTTTGCTGACTATTACAAAAATGGGAACATCAGCAACCTTATCTTCCACACAAACCATCCCCTGGCATGGCACAGTGCTATATTAGCACACTACCCCTTTGTTAAGAGAGGGGGGGGTTAACGAGGGGTGGAAACTCAGGATACTTGACAACGAGGACTCTGAGTCAGCTAATATAAACCTCTATAAGTCCGGAACAGTAATGGTACAGGGCAACCCCAAACAGTTTCAGCTGGACTTTCACCAAATTAAAGAATTAGCCCAGCAGGAGAAGCTCTCCCTTGATAAAGATACCCCCACCCCAAGCGGGTCAGACCAGAACTCTTCATCATATAACCCCACAGACGAGCAACCCCCAGCGGACAGTCAATCTCCCAGCACAGAGTACTACTCCCTCATTGAAATGAAGGATAAATTCACCCAGCTGGAGGTAAGGCAGGTGGAGCTGGAACAGCAGGTGATTACACTCCAGTCAGAACAGACCCAGACAACAGTCCAGCACAACAACACCCCCTTAACCAGACCCGGAGTGCTGGAGGTGGAGAGAGACATATCTGCACTCTGGACAGTGGTGAGACAACTTCAACAGGAGAAAGAGCAGGAGCAGGAGCAGAACAGAGCACTAGAGGAGAGGATCAGACTGCTGGAGGAGAGGGTGAGGGGGATGGAGGAGAGGATCAGACTGCTGGAGGAGAGGTTGAGGGGGATGGCGTGTGACAGAGAACAACCCACTAGAGAGGTGGCCACCCCCACAGAGAAGCCAGCAGAACAGCCCACCTCAGCACCCGACAAAAGTCTCGACACCACAGCAGAACAGTCCACACCAGACCCTGACCATAGAGTCGACATCACAGCAGAACAGACGAAAGAAAAACCCCAAGCCCACGGCTCTCACCCCTCTGAGCATCCCCCCTATCAGCCACCCTGATAGCCCTCCTGACAACCCCCCACACCCACTGAGGACAAACACAAGACACAGATTGTCTCCTTATGGACTCAAATGGGAAAATATATAGAAGAAAAAAACTTTTTCCCAAACACAGTGTGTCTAAACTCTGGTGTCCAAACACCCAGCGCGCCCTAGACCTTCTGTCTGAGGACAAACTAGGCTACCTAGCCACATAATAATACACACAGGCACAAACGACCTGAGAGCACAGCAGGAAAGGTGGCCACAGCACTGAAGGGAGTGATTGAAAAAGCTTCTTCTACTTTCCCCAACGCACAAGTGGTTATCTCCACCCTGCTACCACAGAAAAGACTTCCACCCTGCTACAATACAGTGGGTAAACGCAAGCATTTCCCGTGACTGTGCCTCAAAACCAAATGTTTTCCTGGCCCACCACTCCACCCTGGACTTGAACAGCCTCTATGACCAGGTCTACCTCTACAAGGCAGCAGTGCCCACCTTTGCCGGACTCTAAAGGACACGCTCTCAAACGCAGCCCCAACACTTCACACAGGAGCAACAGATCAATAGATACCCACCCAGACCAGCGAGACACCCTCCACCCAGACCAGCGAGACACCCTCCAAGACCTGCAGGACCCCTCCCTGGACCTACACATAGAGGACCCACGCCAAGAGGACTTACATCCAGACCACAGCACCCCAGACACATCCACACCCCCACCCCAACCAATCAATACCCCCCACATCAACCATGCCCACACCCCATTTAGGCCCCCTCAGATCAAAGCTATGCCACTCTGCCCACCCCATGCACCCCACCCCGCAAAGAGGCCTCAACATGGAAGTCACACATACGCCCAGGTAGTGAGCGGGCAAACAGGCCCAACCCCCACTCTTACACTCGCCCCAAGCCAACGGCAGTACCAGATGCTCAGCAGGCTCTGCTCACACTTACTGGCCTGAGGCCAAACCACGACCAACAACATTGGACACTTTATGGAACAAAAAGCCTTCACTATATCATCCTGGAATATCCAAGGCCTGAGGTCATCTGCCTTTGGCCTAAAGAGCAGGAACCCGGACTTCACCAAAGAATCGGTAATACAGACATTGTCATCTGCAAGAAACATGGTATAGAGGAGACGGACCCACTGGTTGCCCTCTAGGTTACAGAGAGCTGGTAGTCCATCCACCAAACTACCAGGTGTGAAACAGGGAAGGGACTCAGGGGAATGCTAATTTGGTATAGAGCAGACCTAACTCACTCCATTAAATTAATCAAAACAGGAATATCTTACATTTGGCTAGAAATTCAAAAGGAAATTATCTTAACAAGAGAAAAATGTTCCTCCTGTGTGCTACCTATATCCCCCCACTAGAATCCCCATACTTTAATGAAGACAGCTTCTCCATCCTGGAGGGGAAATCAATAATTTCCAGGCCCGGGGACATGTATTAGGCTGTGCGACCTAAATGCCAGAACTGGACAAGAACCTGACACCCTCAGCACACAGGGGGACAAACACCTGCCTGTAGGTGACAGCATTCCCTCCCATATATGCCCCCCTAGGCACAACTATGACAACATAACCAACAAAAACGGGTCACAACTCCTGCAGCTCTGTCGCACGCTGGTATGTACATAGTCAATGGTAGGCTTCGAGGGGACTCCTATGGTAGGTACACCTATAGCTCATCTCTTGGCAGTAGCACTGTAGACTACTTTATCACTGACCTCAACCCAGAGTCTCTCAGAGCGTTCACAGTCAGCCCACTGACACCCCTATCAGACCACAGCAAAATCACAGTCTACTTGAACAGAGCAATACTCAATCATGAGGCATCAAAGCCAAAGGAACTGAGTAACATTAAGAAATGCATAAGATGGAAGGAATGCAGTTTGGAAACCTACCAAAAAACAATTAGGCAACAACAAATTCAAACACTTTTAGACAATTTCCTGGGTAAAACGTTCCACTGCAATAGTGAAGGTGTAAACTTGGCAGTAGAAAATCTTAACAGTATATTTGACCTCTCAGCTTCCCTATCAAATCTAAAAAATCTCAAATAGAAAACCGAAGAAAATGAACAACAATGACAAATGGTTTGATGAAGAATGCAAAAATCGAAGAAAGAAATTGAGAAACCTGTCCAACCAAAAACATAGAGACCCGGAAACCTGAGTCTACGCTTCACTATGGTGAATCACTAAAACAATACAGAAATACACTACGGAAAAAGAAGGAACAGCACGTCAGAAATCAGCTCAATGTAATTGAAGAATCCATAGACTCTACCCACTTCTGGGAAAATTGGAAAACACTAAACAAACAACAACACGAAGAATTATCTATCCAAATGGAGATGTTTGGGTAAACCACTTCTCCAATCTTTTTGGCTCTACAACAAAGAATAAAGAGCAAGAACATATACATGATCAAATACAAATCTTAGAATCAACTATTAAAGACTACCAGAACCCACTGGATCTCCAATTACCTTGAATGAGTTACAGGACAAATAAAAACCCTCCAACCCAAAAAGGCCTGTGGTGTTGATGGTATCCTTAATGAAATGATCAAATATACAGACAACAAATTCCAATTGGCTATACTAAAACTCTTTAACACCGTCCTTAGCTCTGGCATCTTCCCAATATTTGGAACCAAGGACTGATCACCCCAATCCACAAAAGTGGAGACAAATTTGACCCAATAACTACCGTGGAATATGCGTCAACAGTAACCTTGGGAAGATCCTCTGCATTATCATTAACAGCAGGCTCGTACATTTCCTCAATGAAAACAATACAACAGCATGTATTCACCCTACACACCCTAATTGACAACCAAACAAACCAAAACAAAGGCAAAGTCTTCTCATGCTTTGTTGATTTCAAAAAAGCCTTCGACTCAATTTGGCATGAGGGTCTGCTATAAATTGATGGAAAGTGGTGTTGGGGGTAAAACATACGACATTATAAAATCCATGTACACAACAAAAAGTGTGCGGTTAAATTTGGCAAAAAACACACACATTTCTTCACACAGGGTCGTGTGGTGAGACAGGGATGCAGCTTAAGCCCCACCCCTTCAACATATATATCAACGAATTGGCCGGGCACTAGAACAGTCTGCAGCACCCGGCCTCACCCTACTAGAATCCGAAGTCAAATGCTACTGTTTGCTGATGATCTGGTGCTTCTGTCACCAACCAAGGAGGGCCTACAGCAGCACCTAGATCTTCTGCACAGATTCTGTCAGACCTGGGCCCTGACAGTAAATCTCAGTAAGACCAAAATAATGGTGTTCCAAAAAAGGTCCAGTCGCCAGGACCACAAATTCCATCTAGACACTGTTGCCCTAAAGCACACAAAAAAACTATACATACCTTGGCCTAAACATCAGCACCACAGGTAACTTCCACGAAGCTGTGAACGACTGAGAGACAAGGCAAGAAGGGCATTCTATGCCATCAAAAGGAACATAAATTTCAACATACCAATTAGATCTGGCTAAAAATACTTGAATCAATCATAGAGCCCATTGCCCTTTATGGTTGTGAGGTCTGGGGTCCGCTCACCAACCAAGACTTCACAAAATGGGACAAACACAAATTGAGACTCTGCATGAGAATTCTGCAAAAATATCCTCCGTGTACAACGTAGAACACCAAATAATGCATGCAGAGCAGAATTAGGCCGATACCCACTAATTATCAAAATCCAGAAAAGAGCCGTTAAATTCTACAACCACCTAAAAGGAAGTGATTCCCAAACCTTCCATAACAAAGCCATCACCTACAGAGAGATGAACCTGGAGAAGAGTCCCCTAAGCAAGCTGGTCCTGGGGCTCTGTTCACAAACACAAACACACCCCACAGAGCCCCAGGACAACAGTACAATTAGACCCAACCAAATCATGAGAAAACAAAAGATAATTACTTGACACATTGGAAAGAATTAACAAAAAAAACAGAGCAAACTAGAATGCTATTTGGCCCTAAACAGAGAGTACACAGTGGCAGAATACCTGATCACTGTGACTGACCCAAACTTAAGGAAAGCTTTGACTATGTACAGACTCAGTGAGCATAGCCTTGCTATTGAGAAAGGCCGCCGTAGGCAGACATGGCTCTCAAGAGAAGACAGGCTATGTGCTCACTTCCCACAAAATGAGGTGGAAACTGAGCTGCACTTCCTAACCTCCTGCCCAATGTATGACCATATTAGAGAGACATATTTCCCTCAGATACACAGACCACAAAGAATTCGAAAACAAATCCAATTTTGATAAACTCCCATATCTACTGGGTGAAATTCCACAGTTGCCATCACAGCAGCAAGATTTGTGACCTGTTGCCACAAGAAAAGGCAACCAGTGAAGAACAAACACCATTGTAAATACAACCCAATTTATGCTTATTTATTTTCCATTGTGTACTTAACCATTTGTACTTTAACCATTGTTACAACACTGTATATTGTAATGTCTTTATTGTTTTGAAACTTCTGTATGTGTAATGTTTAGTGTTAATTTTTATTGTTTACTTCACTTTGTATATTATCTACCTCACTTGCTTTGGCGATGTTAACACGTTTCCCATGCCAGTAAAGCCCCTTGAATTGAATTGAATTGAGAGATTGAGAGAGAGAGAGAGAGAGAGAGAGAGAGAGAGAGAGAGAGAGAGAGAGAGAGAGAGAGAGAGAGAGAAGAGAGAGAGAGAGAGAGAGAGAGAAATGGGGGAAAGCCTGAATGCCCGTTTGCTGCCGTCTTGGTGTCCCTCCCCTCCACTCCTCTCCTCCCCTCTCTTTATTCTCTCTGCACCCTTTGGCTGCTGAGGCACCTGAGCGTATCCTGAAATGGTCTTTCACACTCACACTTCCACCTCTGACTTATGGAGAGAGGAGACATATAGAGATAGAGCTATGCTCACAACACTACTGTGATGTGGTGATATGATTAGACTAGTATCTAGCCACAGACAATATGCTTGATAGGTCTATGTTGTTGTCTTAGGTCTCTCTTTATGTAGTGTTGTGCTGTCTCTCTTGTCGTGATGTGTGTTTTGTCCTATATTTTATTTTTTAATCCCAGCCCCCGTCCCTGCAGGAGGCGTTTTGTCTTCTAGTAGGCCATCAATGTCATAACTGACTTGCCTAGTTAAATAAAGTTTAAATTAAACATTTAAAAATAAATAATTAAGTTCACACACATTGACCATGAGCGTACATTGGATTTGAGTGCCAAATGTATCAGTAATGTATCATACACATGCAACCATGACGGTAGCCGCGATTGCCAGTTGAGATTACAGAGTTTTATGGTGGCTGTCTACATAATAAACTCCTAGATTCAAGTGTTGCATAGCTGTAAAATCTAGTGAGCGAAATTAACACAAGACCAACATGTTATATTCCTTTTGTCTACTTTGTCTCAACCCATCAAAGTGCCAACAAACCCTTATAATGTTCTAACTGGGTCTCCATGTGGTGACATCACCCCCTGCAATGGTTGAATCCTCCTCATTGGGAAAATCCTGTTCCCATGACAACCCCCTACTCTATGTGTTCCAGCTTTCCTGTGCTAGTCGGGTAAGGAGGGAGGAGGTGAATGTGTGATGACATGTATTTGAAGATGGAGAACTAGATTAGTTGTGATAAATTGAGTAATTACTGAAAATCTCCTGCATTCCTAGGATCAGCTAACTGAAAAGAGCCTGCAAAGATATCCTTTAAAGTAGCAAGATTAAAGCAGTGAAGCTTTGAAGGCGATATGGCTAAGTTATATTATCTGAGTGGAAGAGGAGGAAGAATAGTATGTAGGAGGAGCCTGACCTCTGCTGGTATTCAGATAAAAGTGCAGCATTTCCAACACTGAATAAATTAAATAACCACACGCACACACGCACGCACGCACACACACACACACACACCCACACACAGGTCACCCAACTTTATGCCAAGGATTCTACTTGAAACATACACTAGAAGAATATGTCTTCTGGAGAAATCCCAGAAGTGTCAATCATTGCCTTCCCTGAAGTGCACTAGCCTGGCCCTCAACTCTCCTCATGTCCTCTCCCCTCTATCCCATAACCTGTCTCAACCCCACGCCGTTTGTAAACCTCTTTCTAGGGAGCGTAGATAAATAACTATTCTCAAATCCAGTGCCTAAATCAACAACTTTCTATTGTCAGAGTGTGTTATTACTGAGAAGCTTGAATTGACTCTCCATGTTCCTCTCTGTCGCCAGTGTGTTGACATGCTTCTGACGCCAAAAACGACACAAATGAATGAACACAAATTAATCAGAAAGTTAATTAAAAGATAGTTTGTGGTTTTGACTAAGGAGAGTCAGAGATAAACATAGACATCTGCAGAGTAGCACCATGTCTTTGTGAAGTACTTACGTGAATAGCAAATAGGCTTTTTTAAATGAGTTGTCTGATGTGGAGCTTGTTCCAACACTTCATGATACTATAAAACTATGTTAACTATGAAACACAAAGAGGTCATAGGCTACACTTATAGTGTAAACATGGGACTTACAATGTCAGTTCATTTATTTAACCTTTTTTAACAAGGCAAGTCAGTTAAGAACAAATTCTCATTTACAATGACTGCCTACCGGGGAACAGTGGGTTAACTGCCTTGTTCAGGGGCAGAATGACAGATTTTTACCTTGTCAGCTCAGGGATTCGATCCAGCAACCTTTTGGTTACTGGCCCAACGCTCCAGGCTACCTGCCGCCCCAAAATGAGACAGTACAAACTGTTTTCAGTTTCTAATGATACTTTTTGTTGATGATAATAGAACTTGCATAGAGCATAGACTTTGATTTGTGTATAGACGGGTTGGCGGACATCGTCAGATAGTTAGCAACAATGACAAGAAACTGCCATGTGGGGAATTGTAGATGGCTCATTTCTTGTTATTTATACCAAGTCTTGTTTTGAAGTGTCTTTGCTAATATGGCTAAAATTCGCTAGCTAGCGAACCAACAACTGTAACCATGTATTTTAGAGACAAGTGTTCATTGTGCAAAGGTATTTGTGTTTCAATAAACATTTAGAGACTAAATAGAGTTTAAATGTTATCAACAGTCTAAGCCAACCCCATCTGTTTTGCCCCATAGTTGCGCACACTTTGGTTTTGTTGCTAAACAACCAACCCGTCTATGTGTCCCAGGTAGTCTATTGGTAAGGTTATTTATTATTTGTGTAGCTACTAGGGGCAGTTTCTTTTTTTGGAGAAAAATCCATGATCACAAAAGATATTAAGGACTTCAAAATCCATGAAACCTATGAACCAGGCTGATGGAATACAAAAGCAATCTTTATCTGAGAGAATAATTGCATTTTGATGGATTTGACCCCCTTTCAGATTTGGAAGTGAAAGGTCCTATACTGGGAAATCTTTCTGTAAATAAGCAATTTTACTTTCAATTGATTACAAGATTTTAAATCAAATCAAATTTTATTGGTCACATACAGTACACATGGTTAGCAGATGTTAATGCGAGTGTAGCAAAATGTGCTTCTAGTTCTGACAGTGCAGTAATATCTAACAAGTAATCTAACAATTTCACAACAACTACCTTATACACACAAATGTAAAGGGATGGAATAAAAATATGTACATATAAATATATGGATGAGCGATGGCCGAGCGGCATAGGCAAGATGCAATAGATGGTATAACATACAGTATATACTGTACATATGAGATGAGTAATGTAAGATATGTCAACATTATTAAAGTGGCATTATTTAAAGTGACTAGTGATCAATTTATTAAAGTGGCCAATGATTTGAGTCTGTATGTAGGCAGCATCCTCTCTGTGTTAGTAATGGCTGTCTAACAGTCTGATGGCCTTGAGATAGAAGCTGTTTTTCAGTCTCTCGGTCCCAGCTTTGATGCACCTGTACTGACCTTGTATTTTGAATGGTAGCGGGGTGAACAGGCAGTGGCTCGAGTGGTTGTTGTCCTTGATGATCTTTTTGGCCTTCCTGTGACATCGGGTATTGTAGGTGTCCTGGAGGGCAGGTAGTTTGCCCCCGGTGATGCGTTGTGCAGACCGCACCACCCTCTGGGGAGCCTTGCAGTTGAGGACGGTGCAGTTGCCGTCCCAGTCGGGGATACAGCCTCTCAACTGTGCATCTGTAAAAGTTTGTGAGGGTTTTAGGTGACAAGCCAAATGTCTTCAGCCTCCTGAGGCTGCCTTCTTCTTCACCAAATGGGTGGACCATTTCAGTTTGTCTGTGATGTGTACGCCGAGGAACTTAAAACTTTCCACCTTCTCCACTGCTGTCCCATCGATGTGGATAGGGGGGTGCTCCCTCTGCTGTTTCCTGAAGTCCACGATCATCTCTTTTTTAAATTGATGTTGAGAGAGAGGTTTTTTTCCTGACCACACACTCCGAGTACCCTCCTCCTCCCTGTTGGCTGTCTCGTCGTTGTTGGCAACCAAGCCCACTACTGTTGTGTCATCGGCAAACTTGATGATTGAGTTGGAGGCGTGCATGGCAACACAGTCATGGGTGAACAGGGAGTATAGGAGGGGGCTGAGCACGCATCCTTGTGGGGCCCCAGTGTTGAGGATCAGCGAAGTGGGGATGTTGTTTCCTACCTTCACCACCTGGGGGRGGCCTGTCAGCAAGCCCAGGACCCAATTGCACAGAGCGAGGTTGAGACCCAGGGCCTCAAGCTTAATGATGAGCTTGGAGGGTACTATGGTGTTGAATGCTGAGCTGTAGTCAATGAACAGCATTCTTATATAGGTATTCCTCTTGTCCAGATGGGATAGGGCAGTGTGCAGTGTGATGGCGATTGCATCGTCTGCAAACTGAAGTGGGTCTAGAGTGGCAGGTAAGGTGGAGGTGATATGATCCTTAACTAGTCTCTCAAAGCACTTCATGATGACAAAAGTGAGTGCTACYGGGTGGTAGTCATTTAGTTGAGTTATCTTTGCCTTCTTCGGTACAGGAACAATGCTGGCCATCTTGAAGCATGTGGGGACAGCAGACTGGGATAGGGAGCGATTGAATATGTCCGTAAACACACCAGCCAGCTGGTCTGCGCATACTCTGAAGACGCGGCTAGGGTTGCCTTCTGAGCCAGCAGCCTTGTGAGGGTTAACACGTTTAAATGTCTTACTCACATCGGTCACGGAGAAGGAGAGGAGGATCCACCAGTCCTTGGTAGTGGGCCGCATCAGTGGCACTGTATTATACTCAAAGCGGGCAAAGAAGGTGTTTAGTTTGTCTGGAAGCAAGACGTCGGTGTCCGTGACGTTGTCACGCCCTGACCTTAGAGAGCCTTTTTTATTCTCTATTTGGTTAGGTCAGGGTGTGACTAGGGTGGGCAATCTATGTTGTATTTCTATGTTGGCCTGGTATGGTTCCCAATCAGAGGCAGCTGTCTATCGTTGTCTCTGATTGGGGAACATACTTAGGCAGCCTTTTCCCACCTTAGTTTGTGGGATCTTGATTTTGTATAGTTGCTGTGTAGCCTGCAGAACTTTACGTTCGTTTTGTATTTTGTTGTTTTTCGGTGTTCATTTTCAATAAAGTAAGATGTTCGTCTACCACGCTGCACCTTGGTCTCCTCATTCAAATGACGAGCGTAACAGACGTGGCTGGTTTACTTTTTGTAGTCCGTAATTGCCTGTAGACCCTGCCACATACGTCTCGTGTCTGAGCCATTGAATTGCAACTCCACTTTGTCCCTATACCGACATTTCGCTTGTTTGATTGCCTTGCGGTGGGAATATCGACACTGTTTTTATTCGGCCATATTCCCAGACATCTTTCAATGATTGAATCCGGTGATTCGCGCTTTCAGTTTTGCGCGAATGCCGGCTTCTATCCATGGTTTCTGGTTAGATTAGGTTTCAATAGTCACAGCGGGTACAACATCTCCCTATAAACTCGCTCACCGAGTCAGCGTATAAATCGATGTTATTCTCTGAGGCTTCCCGGAACATTTCCCAGTCCGCGTGATCAAAACAATCTTGAAGCATGGATTCCGATTGGTTAGACCAGCGTTGAATGGTTTTAGTCACGGGTACATCCTGTTGAAGTTTCTGCCTATAGGACGGTAGGAGGAATATTGAGCCGTGGTCAGTTTCCCGTAGAGGGGGCGCGGGAGGGCCTTGTATAAATTGCGGAAGTTAGAGTAGCAGTGGTTCAGTGTATTGCCCACGCGAGTGCTACAGTCAATGTGCTGGTAGAATTTAGGTGGCCTTGTTCTCAAATTAACTTTGTTAAAATCCCCAGCTACAATAAATGTAGCATCAGGAATTCTAGGTCAGGTGAACAGAAGGACTTGAGTTCCTGTATGTTGTTATGATTACACCATTAGTCTTTAATCATGAAGCATACACCCTTCTTCTTACCAGAGAGATGTTTGTTTCTGTCTCTGTTTTCTTTTCTAGCGCGACGCATGAAGAAACCCGGTGGCTGTACCGACTCCGACAACATATCCCGAAGGAGCCATGTTTCCATGAAACAGAGAATGTTACCATCTCTGATGTCTCTCTGGAAGGCAACCCTTGCCCTAATTTCGTCCACCTTGTTGTCTAGAGACTGTACATTGGTAAGTAACATACTCGGAAGCGGTGGGTGGAGTTCACGCCTTCGAAGTCTGACCAGGTGGCCGCTCCGTCTACCTCTCCTGCGGCGATGTTGTTTTGGGTTGGCCTCTGGGATTAGGTCCAATGTCCTGTGTGGTGGTCCAAACAAAGGATCCGCTTCGGGAAAGTTGTATTCCTGGTCGTAATGTTGGTAAGTTGACATCGCTCTTATATCCAATAGTTCTTCCCGGCTGTATGTAGTAATTGGGCTGTATGTTTTCTGGGCTAACAATGTAAGAAATAATACATAAAAAAACAAAATGCTGCATAGTTTCCTAAGAACTCGAAGCCTCGAAGTGAGGCGACCATCTCTGTCGAGGCCATCTACTAGTTGTATTTAAAAAGTGACATTATTCAAAACACAGTCCACGAAGACCGTTATTTGCTCAATCTGCTAACATCACAACTGCACTCTTTTCAGAGTTCACCAACACATAGGCCAAGCACAACAATATGATCACTGGGAAACATTTGACTGAAACAACGAAGGGTACAGATACGTGTCCAACATACAGTAGCAACCCACCCCACATTTTTTGCAATTTTTTAAAAATAAATAAAAAATAAATAAAGCTTGGTCTCTTTCTTGAGTAAGGCAGCTCCAAAATGTGTTTCAGCCTAGCTCAGTGCTTTCTGTGGTGGTGGGGCAAGCCAGCAGAAAATACAGAGCATTGCGCCGTGATTGGCTCAGTGTTCTGTCACCCATGGGGACACAACGTCACCGCCAAGTCTAAGTGGAGTCTAAGTGGAGACCTTGAAAATTCTCACCCCATGGSTGCTGCCATAGACTTACATTAGAAGTGCCTATCTAAGAAGGTTCAAGGTCATTGGTCACAGATAAAATTACGTCAAATCACTTTATACAGTAGCTTTGATTGGACTGACAACATCATACGTCAACATCATACTTTCAAAATCTTAGCTAGCAGTCATCATCATGAATAAAGTCGGCAAATCCTTTTAAATCCATGTCATATGAAGAGAAATTATAGATAAAACGTATCAGTGCTCATCATCCATTGAACATAAACATTACACAACAAGTTGGAAATTGCTAATTCAACAATGAGTGGTTTGTAAGGAATCAATGACAGTGGCCGTTTGGTCCCAAATCTGGGATTAAGGGGCTATTTTCCGTGTTTAAAATTATAAACATTCAACATTTGCCATGCTGTCAAGGAAGCATGATTTGTGCCGCTCTCAAAACAACTGTTAACTCTGAACTGAGTGAGTTCAAGACAACTGGGAAGTCGGGAATAAACGAGCTCCGACTGGGAAAATACATTTTGAACGGTCATCCAACTGGAAATTTATTTCAAGAGCTACGACCTGAAGATCAATGACGTCATCATGATTCAACCTTGTTTTTTTCAGAGTTCCCAGTTGTTTTGAAAGTACCATAAATCCAGAGAATGCCAGACTTTGATGATAAAATGTGCCCACCTTCCTGTTCAAGTGAGCACAGCACAACAAGGTGAATCCCAAAATATATTGTATGCTGCTGCATAAATAATGTTAATATGCCAGGGATATATGTATACTGTAGTCAAGAGAGTAATACTAAGTGTATGTTGTGTAGTAAGATGTTAGTAGCCCATGTGCCTCACCCTAATAATTTGGTCTATTTACCCCTCTTCATTTCACCTATTGTTCTGACTTGGTGGTGCACATGTAGCCTTTAACCTGTTTTAGAGAAATGTAATCACTGAATATTGTAAGAGCTTTCATTGTCTGCTTATGTGCCCCCTTTATTTATCCTACGGTTCTGAGTTGATGTACAGGGAGAACACTGTAAGAATGGCCCATGTTTTGAATTCTGTCGCTGTATATTTCAAAAGTGCTATACAAATAGTTATATTGACTATGTCCGTCCTAGCTCGCTCATTAATGTCTTAATCGAAATTACGTATTGCCTCTTATCCGCTTGTCGTCTCCTTATGCCATAGCTTGTACATCTCAATTGTCATTAGAAACCACATTTGTTTAAGCAAGTCAGCCATATCAGCTATGTTTCTTTAAAAGGCAGTAAATGAGGCTGAATTAACTGTTTTGCTGCCATACAAAGCTCCTATGTTAGCCAGGTGTAGCAGCGGTAAGATGTTGGGACTGCTGTTGGGACAGCTTTATGTAGGCCCTAACAGTTTGTGGGCACCGTTTATCACCGTTATAGTGCAATTAATGTATTGTTTAGTGTTYTGTTGTGTACTGGCTTTGCTGGCATGCATCCCACTTTTTTTGTTGTTGCCCCAAATAGGTTTACAGGGAGGTGTCTGTGGCTGTCCCAACATGTGGATTGCTACTGGAGAGTTTTACCTCATTTGACTCGCTGAATGCTTAGAACCGTTTTCCCTAAACATGCATAATGCTTCTACTGTTCCTAGCACAAACCAAAACATTGACTCAACGATTGCTGGATGAAAACCACTGGAAAGATTATCTATTATATTAACAAGATATTCAAATGACCGCTTGAATACATGTCCTCAATGATGGAAGGCAGGCGAGATCAGGTGGGACCATTCTAGCCAATAAGAGGGCAGATGTGCGTGTGAACAACAGACACAACTAAGTAGTTTTTCTCAAAGTTGCTGGAATTCGACGTGCATCCACTTATATCAGTACATTTGTAACAGCTTAAACATTATGAAACTTCTATTCGATCAAATAAGCCTCACGTAATTAGAAACTCTCTCATATACCTCCATAAAAAAGGAGCTTATCTCACGTGGACAGAATTGACTGCTCTCTTGACTGCTTTCCCCTTCTCCTGTATTTCCTAATCTACTTCTCCCCCTTTTTTCCCCTTTCTCTCCAAAACTACGGGTAGCACTTTTTGCTCCGCACGACACGTTTCGATGACACAAGCCTAAATGGCCGTTTTGTCCTCAAAAGCGTGGGCTTTTGGCCTATGATGCCTTGCCTGCAGCTAAATTGGCAAGGTCTTTGGCTGCACTGTCAGGAAAGTGCATTAATCCAAACTGGGCTGAAGTAATTTCCCTTGGTTCTTAAAGCGATGCCAGAGCCGAGGCTCAGTCCTGGATAACAGGGATAGGAGGCCTCAGGGCCAGACGAAGCCTCCTCCTCCATCTGCCTCCTAATTGGTTTAATGACTGTAATTATCTGGTGGAGTTCACATTGTGCACCAACGATTAATGGCCCCCAAAACATATGTAGACAGGAGGAAATGGGGGGGGGG